>NC_056737.1:1191940964-1192170099 GCF_019279795.1 Protopterus annectens
TATATATATATATATATATATATATATATATATATACACACACATACATACACACATAAATATATAACTATGTATAGATATGTATAAAAAGAGTATATATAGAGGGTGCACAGCATATCAAACAGCCATTATTCTTACATTTGCCACCTTTTAAAATGACAAGTGTTTGATTCTTTCCTACAAATGAGAATTATTGCATGAAACATAAACCCACACACAATGCAAAGGACATGACACTACACACAAGTTTGCATACATAGAAATGTTTATTTGTGTACTATTTCAGTTGTTTATGTCATTTATTATAGCAGTTAGGTGTTTGAAATACATAACTGATTAATGTAACTCTCAAACAAAACATATGATACAGTAATCTGAAAAACATAACAAACTTTGCTGTCCAGGCTAAAGCCTTCAAGTAGTACAACAGTAAAAAAAAACACTTGCTTTGAAGGTAAGAACCAATCAACACTTAATTACAGATGTAGTTCAGCAGCCTCTAATTACACTCTGTACTCAACCCCTAGGGGGAAAAGTATTAGTTGTCACAAAGTAAATGTATTTGTTACATAACAATGCTTAACTTAAAACATCATTATCACACCGACAAATCAGACTGTAAGTAAGACAGTAAGACTTAGCCCACTACTGTTCCCATGACGAAATGTATGAAAATGTACAGCCATATACCTTAATGTTTTTTACTATTGATATCCCTCACATGTTGTAACAGTCTAGGTTAAAAACATTTACTACCCGTCCCCCATAAAATGTCTTACAAGGGCATATAACAGTGTTCTCCATACACTGACTTCTGGACTGTACAAGGTCACACACATTTTGTCCAGCTGTAGCCCTCATATATATGGACTCTACCCCACAAATTGTGTGGGAGTCCACAACATCACTGGAATGATAGCAGGAATGCCAGCACTAAATAATGATAGGCCATTACCTAACAACCTCTTACTGCATGACATCTGGACAAAGCCTGGTATATAGGTGGAGGACAGAAGCTGAAACACAGGGCCATATTCAAAATATTGCTGTTATACACTGTGAAAGTTGCTGGTGTTACAGGATTGGTTGCAACATACCCTTAACCAAGAATATGAAGTCAGAAACACAAATGGATGTTGCCATGTACTGACAGCAATCAACGGAAAGAATGCCATTGACATGTCACAGACAAGACTTGTGTAGTGAACAGATAAAACATAACAGCCAATCCTCTGGCCATCATGTAGATAGGCTCACAGTTGAGAGCTATGCAGACAAACTGCATTCCATGCAAAACTAGCATGTACACACAAACCCTGTAAAACTAGCAGTATTCAATGTATATAACAGCAATACTCACACACACTGTCCCTAGGTCTGGAGCCTTATACAAACATGTAGTTGGCCTGTGTCTGCAAGTCCTGTTGTAAGAGGTAATGCTACCTGGTGTCTGTAATACCACTGTCCACACACAGGAAGGATGTCTTCCATACAGGAAAGGTAAAGGGACAGTGCCCACATGATGTAGTCATTTATAGTAGTGGGTTGCTATGACATTGGCTAATGGAAGTACTATACAGCTGGCTGCATGCAATTAGCAAGTGGGGAAAACCAAATGATGAAGAGGCCATCACCTGATCATGAGCATCACCTACAAAAGCCTTGCTGTAACCTATTCAAACCAACTTGATCCCTGTAGTGGGGAGAGAGAGAGAGAGAGAAATAAAAAAAAATACTACAGAAAAAAAAAACAATCAAGGAAGACATCCAAGTGGTACACAGAAAAGAGCACAATAATAAAACAGGTATGTGAAACATGTCAGCATGCAATTGAATGAAGTACTTGGTCTGTAACAATGGGATAGATGATGGTGAAAGATTTATATGTGCCATCAAGATTTGCTGCAATGATGTCCTGCTGAACAACTGCTATGGACATAGCATCTGGCTCTGTGGGCAGTGGGCCATACCTGTTAACTGTGCAGATCTGCACAGAATGACAATATTTAAGCCATCATAGTGTTTGTTCTGTTCTTCCAAGCATGTATAGTCTGGCAAATAGCTGAAGGTGGAAGTAATCAGTGATGGGAGTACTATATTACAATAAGTAATATATTACTGTAATCTATTACAATTTCTAGTAACTAGTAATATAACTAGTTACTTTTTCAAAATAGTAAGTAGTAATAGTAATATATTAAGTTTTTTAGTAACTAGTAACGTAAATATGCATTACATTTGAGTTACTTTTGCTTAAATCACTGGATGTCCTTCTATTCAATGCTGCAGTATTTTTTATATATGGGTTGTCTTCTGTCCTACAACCTGATGTCTGGCCAGTATATAAAAGTTTCTAGCCATTGCCAGTATGAGGGATGTCTCATGCATGATCTGACAACATCAGCTGTAAAAGGGACATCTGCACGTACCATCCTCAGAACTGTTCTGCTGCCATTCAGGAGGTTGACTCCTACGTATGGTCTTTAGTTGGATTACGTGTGTTGCTGCTAGCTTCAGCTTCAGATTAGTGCCTTGTTTGGGATTTGATTTTTTGCTACTGCTGTTTGTTATTGTTCATGTCATCCAAGAAGGGCAAGTACAAGTGTGGAAGGCAGATTCCACATAAAGATATCCACGACCATTACCTTTTCTGTTTAGAGCCTAGTCACAACGACCACTCCTGTTCTATTTGACAGGCTTTCATGCCTAAGACATTGCATAGCTTATGTTTGGCTCTAAATCTTTACTTAGAAAATCAGTGGTTAAAACATCTGGCTGAAGGGTTCCAGGGGTCCTTTGGCTGAGCTGAGTTTGAAGATGAAGGTGAGCAAACAAAGGCCTGAAACCTCTTCAGCTGTGGCTCTTACCTCTGATGCATCCCTTGAGGTCAGTGAAGACACATTGGTAAGATTGAAGGTTGGGTCTGCTTCTGCAGTGGTTACCTCTTTGGAAGCCACCAAGGGATTGGTTCTCAGCACATCCAAGGCTTTGCAGATGTCTGCTTTAGGTGACATAGGTGAACTGTGGCTTGTTTGGCTTGAGGACTCTGAGGCCATTCCTGTCATTCTGGCTAGGGATCCATCTTTGTCTACCTTGAACATTAGGCCTCTGTTCTGTTCTGATTTGTTTCCTCAATCAGAAAGACATGTCAAAAAGAAACAAAAAACTAAACATTCCAGTATTCCTTCTGCTCCGCAGTCTGACTGGGATGCATTCCCCAGGGTTTTTATTAAGGTTTTGATGGCCTTAAAGCAATCTACCTCACTCCCTCTACCTGCCTTCACTTCCTCCCCTGTTCTACAGTCTGCTGGATCCCAGATTCTTCTATCTGACTCAGAGGACTCTTCATCTGATGATGATGATGATGATGATGATGATGATATCCTGGCATATTCCACCCAAATTACCTCTCCTCTGGAATATGCCTAACCTGAAGAGGAATCAAGTGGAGGGGATTCTCCAGTTGAAGAGATTTCTTTTGGAAAAACTATTGATAAAATGAGAGAATTCTTTAAGTGTGATTGTTCCCTGATTTCTGAAGAACAGAAGAGATACTATGATATTTTGCAAATGGAGGTCCCTTCTCCTTCTGCAGTGCCTCCAGTCCTTCCAGCTTTCTTGGATGCCCTCACCTCCTCTTCTACGACTCCAGATTCTCAAGTTCCTGCTCCCAAGAGACCAGACAGGTTTTATAAAGTGCCAGATGAATGTAAGTTTCTTTATAAGTGTCTTTCAGCAGACTCTGCGGTAGTGTCCAGAGTCTCTGACAGGTCTTAATGCTTATCTCCTTCTGCTAAACTTTTATCATCTGATAACGAAAGTAAGATTCTTGAAAGATTGGGTAGGAAGGTCTATACCGCATCCACTTTAGCTATCAGAGCTAGCAATTACCGGACTCACATATCTAGGTATTCCTTGGCCTTGCTTTCCCAGGCCTCTCAAGCTCTGCCTCAGTTACCAGAATCTGAGGTTAAAACTCAGGTTCTGTCTCTTTTGGCTGCTTCCTCACAGGTTTCCAGATATTCCATTAAGTGCAGCTATGATGCTGTTGAGGCATTTTCCAGAGCTGCTGCTTTGGCTTCTGTGCTTAGGAGACATTCTTGGCTCAGACTACAATCTCTTCCTGAGGATATTAAGGCAAGATTACTTGATGCCCCTTTGGACAAATCTGCACTTTTTGGTTCTGCAGCTGCAACTTGTTTAAGACTTGAATTTTGATTTGAATCACCTGTACCTACATTTCATAGGAGCTTCCTTGCTAAAGCTTCCTTTGTTAGGACACCTGCTAGTTCCTCTGCTGCATCTACCCTGTCAGTTAGGAGACCTCCATCATCGAAATCTTCTGCCTCAGCTCCTCCAGCCCAGCAACCTTTTCAGGTCACGCTTATTTCGAACCATTTCAGCAACTTGGGTGCTGCGACTAGCCTTTTTCCAAGCAGCATAGCATTTGGCCATGGTGCTTCGCATGATCTCTTTTACTGTGCAGATTCAGCATCATGCATGATAACTAGATTCAATGTGTGTGATGCACATCTCAGATGGGGAAGCAGTGAATAGGTGTTCTCGCTTTGCCCTGTCTGACTCAGCACAACTGTCATGCTGTTGTAAATCACTTCACCATTCATCATCCTTATCTTGGGACAGAATGCTTGTAGTCTCAGATCTCTCACATTCTGAGAAGACAGTGAAAGCCTTTACAAAACTGCTGCAATTGTCAGTACTTGTCGCACACACCTTTTGATCTATCTTGTACTTGATGTGAATGCTGTCAAGAGTTGATGCTATGAGATCGTATGTATGCCTCCCCTGTAATCTGCAACATGACAAAGCAGCTGACTTTCTTTGAAGTGTGTCATAGTCGAACCAGTGGGTAGTTACACCAAGAAACTACAATTCTGATAGGTCCAAATGTCAGATGTACTACAAACAGTTGAAATGCTTGCTAACGTTTCCATCATGTTCTTTGATATCACTGAACTGTTTCTCCACTTGTTCAGTGTGTAGTCATTGTGAATAGTTATATAAAGTTATATTTTGGTTGACTTTGTTGTGTTAAGTCTTGTTATACCTATATGACATTTTCTGTAAGCATTTCCGTGTCTTCAGCATTAGTTTTAGCAGATTAGCCTAATGTACATTGTTGAAAATTTGATGGGTTGTAACTTGTTATGGTTGTGCTGCTGGCTGTGTGTACTTCGTTTTAAGTATTAAATTGTGACTCTCTGCCTATAAAGACTAGTCTGTGGAGCTTTGTAAACTGTAAAATGCTATTCATCATTATTGTAACACTGTGTATACAACTTTAATACATTCATATTCATGTGCTGTAAGCATGTATTCCTCACACACAAGTACTGTGTGAGTAAATATGAATTTGAGAATTGATAAACTATACTTATGTAAAAGTAACTAAACAGTAACTAGTTACTTTAGTTAATAACTAGTAATAGTAATATATTACTTTCACTTAAAAGTAACAAGTAATAGTAACTTATTACTTTTATAAGTAACTAGCAGTACACTGGAAGTAATGAAGTCATGATAGACACATGAGTTTCAGACCCCACCACCTTCAGAACAGTCATGGTAATGTGAAATGTATCATGCACAAACTTCATAGGTTTGTAATAGGCATATCTATGATCCGTCTCCATATATCTCCCCCCCTAATGTTAGGCTGTATCCACATGTAACGCTCTGTTTTGTAGCAAGGCAGAACAGTGCAGCTGTGGAGGAAAATGGTTCAGAGTGTGGATCCGATGTCTGAATACACTCCTTATTGATATATATATATATATATATATATATATATATATATATATATGTACATATATATATATATACATGTATGTACATATATATATATATATATATATATATATATATATATATATATATATATATATATATATATACACACACACACACACACACACACACACACACACACACACACATATATATATATATATATATATATATATATATATATATATATATATATATATGTCTATATTAGATAAACAAAAGTTTATCTTACTGAACGCTAACATGAGTGAAAATACCGGAACCCGAAACCGGAATTGTGAGATCACAGTACAATGAAGATGGGATATTTACCCTTTCCTCACTGTAGTGCGATCTTGGAGTTGGAATATATATTTAGCGGGGGATGTGGGGGGAGCAGCCCCCCCCCACAATTGCAGTTTTGAGTCCCGGGATTTTCGATAATGTCAACGTTCGGTAAGATAAACTTTTGTTTATCTAATATAGACCCTATATATATATATATATATATATATATATATATATATATATATATATATATATATATATATATATATATATATATATATATATATATATACATATACAAACACACACACACACACACACACACACACACACACATATATATATATATATATATATATATATATATATATATGTAAATACATTTTCCCTACTGTTGAATGACTGTGCTGCATGATATGTTTGAGAAAACATCACACATATCTGCAGCTCAGATGGCTTAGTTGTAAATTGCTGTGGCTAAGATGTGCAGGGTCCTGGGTTAGACACTTGCAAGGGCTTATAATTTATTTGATAGCCAGATCAAGGGCTGTTGGATACAGAGTGATTAAGGCCTCTGTAAGCAGTTGTAAGCGGGTGTGAAATGAATAGTTGTGCATGGTGTGAAAGTCATTTTGGGAACAGATTGCCTTTTTTTAAGGTGAGATTGGGATGTTGGGGGAGGATAGTAGGCATATTTGGGGAGGTAGGTTGGGTCAGAAGACAGACAAGACAGCATACAGGGGTGGTATATGATAGATGTGGTGGGTAAACATTTTGGATGGGGAGGGGTGTTTAGAAATTGGAAGCCCATGAGCCCCCAAATGGAAACAGTGGGACTGAGGTTCCCACCCATGGGCAGTCAACACTGCACCTTCACGGCCCTGAAATTGGCTGTTCTGGGGGCTGAGCAGGAGGGGCAGTCTGACCTTCTAATTGCATCACGAGGGCCTCAAGCTGGTGTAGCAGATCTCCCAATTCTCTGTGGAGCTCCCTATGCACCAGAGCCTGGACCTGACTTCAAGTGACAGGATCCTGTCTGTGCAGGCTCCTGGGGGGGCAAGCACCATCCCCTGAGATGGTTCCACCTGAAGGTAGTGCAGGACCAGAGGATGAGGAGGTTCTGGGGTGTGTCCCAAATGTGCTGTGGCCTGGTGCCACAGCCAAATGAGGTGGGAGAGGTGGTTTTGCTAGGAACAGCCTTCCCAAACATGCTATTGTGTTGCAGGTTTGCAACATATGTGGGTAGTAATAGTCAACACAATCCAGGATTAGTTATAACAGCATGCATAGATATTCCCATTAACCCAAAACACCAGATTTGGAGCAGTTGCATAGTAAACAGAACACATGCATATATGAAACCATAGTGGCCATTACAATGGCATGCAGGTTACATTGTTAGCAACAGGCCAGCAATGATAGTGTTTCAATATGGAACATGAATAGAAACACATTTCAATATTTTTGCACAATAGGATATATGTCCTAACAGTAGGTTTGGTGTAAACATACCCATTGATTTGTGTGTTCAGATTATTGTTGCAGATATGGTGGGGTGAAAGAGAGAGATGTCAATTAACAACTATTATATCCTTGCAGTATGAGGTCCTCAGACCTTTTTTTCCTGTTTATGTCTTCCAGTTACTATGTCCCGGGAGCATCTCCCTGCTTATACTCCACATGAGAATTAAATAATAATCAACTACCTTGTGCATCACCACAGAACTCTCTTTGGGCATGCAGCCCAAGATCTGCAGGAGAGGACTGCCTGTGGAATGAGCTTGTCCACAGGGTAAATGATGTCGGCCTGCATAACCGCACTTATGAGCAGGTGCGACATCATTGCACTGACCTCATCCACCATGCCCGTCAGCATGCTGCTGAAGTTAGGAGGGACCAGATAGCCACAGGTGGGGGTCATGCCATCCAGCCCCCACTGTCACATGCTGAGGAGCTCCCCACCAGCCTCGGGGCACCCGCCTGCTAGTAAAGCCAGGAACCTGATGATAGCATTGTGGAGGTGGGTGCTACCCACACAATGGACGAGGAGCATGCAGGTAAGGCCCCTGGGCACATTAGTAGATCACTGTTGCTTATCCATCTTCATCTGTAAAGTATCTTCATGCATATGTCAGATAACGTAGTATTTTGCTGCAGTGTAGTAATGAACAGATGTGCATAATCTCTAGTATTGTGGGTTTGTACTGTTGATGCACTGAAATGCTGCTCCTACCCTGTACCAATGCCACAGGTGTGGCTACTGACATTACATCTCTCACACAACTATGTAGGTCCCTCTGATATACACTGGGGCAGCAGCCTGTAGCTGGTGAGTATGGAGTTTTTTTGTTCAGGTTTGCCAATACACAGGCCATGTTATGGCCAGGTTATTTGCCATGCACACATTTAACACACCTACCCATAATGCATGCTGTACATGTTCACTTATTGTTGCTGTTAACTGCACTGCATCACAGTGGTCACCATGGTGGCATATCTGAAGGGTATGTAAGAGTCCTGCAGTATACCTAACAACCTGTCAGTGCAAGATGTGTTGACAGAGATGAACATAATGGTGGGACAAATGGCCTACAGTAGGGACATGTCTGAAACATTACCCTTATACAGTGGCTACAACAGTGTATACACCACTGTTACAATGGCAACTGTTACAGATCTACACAATGGCATATCACAATACCACATTCCACACCTTTTACAACCTGTAATGTGATCCTAATGTGAACAATGAATGTGTAATATGGAATCCTATGTTAGGACAACAAATATGGGGAATACATACTTTAACAAACACTGGAAGCATATGTTTGCACACACTCCAAATAACATATTGTGGAAGCAGCTTTTGAGGCACTGACAGCATTCACTCTTCTTGAGTACGCACCTTCCATCAAGTACATGGCCTCAATGTCACACCAAGTAATGGTCTGCTGTCCAAGAAGTATGTCCATGACATTTGCCCACTCACCTGCAACAGAGGCAGCCGGAGCTTGCGCACATCTTAAAAACCATGGAATGGATCCCATATCCAAAAGGTAGCACTCAGGAGTGGGAGACATAGCCTTACCTCACCATTGCATATACCATGGCAAACAATGCAGACAGTCATGTATGTGACTATGAACTATGGGACAACATTAATGTAGAAAATAAACAGATGCCCATCCAAGACAGATGACAACACATTACAAACTGATCCTGGAGGCTGCCCAGAAACATGCAGCAACACTGAGGGACTTGCAGGAATGTCTAGCAAGTACTGCCTGTGCAGTACCTGTGTCGACAATTGCCTGGACTCTGCATAAGTGTGGCCTATGGGTTAGGGTAATCAGATGGAAGAGTTGTTCCACAGGAAACATCATCCAGGGCTCTCTACAGGTAGCATATGCATAACATCAGGTCTCACAATGGCTTGTGTTGCAATGTGTAATGGTGTACTGAAACCAAGGCTGAAACCTACAGACAGTATTAATAAAGATACATGTGGTGCACAAGCAACACCTCACTCCATCTTAGGCCCACCATCCCCATCTGTACCTTGCTGGTGCCAGTGTAAACCTTCAGGTTTGCTGTTCATTAGCAGGAACTAGGCCAGTAGACATGGTGTTCTGAATTTGGAACACTGCAAAATGACACTCATGTGTGGCCCATAGTTGTCACACATCTGCAAAAAGGCTGAGGATGGGGAGGGTTATCATCCTGAAACACAACAGTGAACTGAAATATACATCCAAAGCTCACTAAGAATGGCTGTATCTGAACATAGTCATGGTCATGAATTGTGCCGGACATAACCCTGACTCTACAGCAATAGTGAAGGCACCATGTGACCTCCAAGGGCTGTGCACATGAGCTGACCTTGCAATCCGGCAGAGTTGGGGGATATTTAAAGGGCGGAGTGACCAAATAATGGCAAGTAAAGATGGGTCATGCTAGTATACCCTTCCAGGAATAGTGACTGCTGTAGTTCACTTAAAAGGTGCTACAACAAACCATCACATTAAAGGTGTGCACACTTATGCAACCCACATATTGCATGCATCTCAATCAGCATCTGCACATCTAACTCATTTGTTTGATATTGCATTTGATTGCACAGGTCATATGTCACATATCAGGTGTGTGTAATGTTAACATATGCAGTATTGTGGCCCCATGCTATATCAGGGAAGAGGGTGACATGTCAATAAGAGTGTGTACACTCCTCATAGCCACAGTAAGCTTTGAAGGTTGTCAGTGTAATTGGATTTTATTGCTCATACATGCTCTGATGATGATGAGATCTGCAAATCAGAGGTCAGGCATTCACTATTGACATCTGTCCTCATATCATCCCAGGTATGTGTCAGAAAAACACATAGGGGCTGTGAGCAACAGAGCAAACATAACTGAAACACATATACACATTCAGCAATGGTGTGTACACTCATAAGGTGGGGTGCATAGTACATGCCAGGGTGTTGAACAAGTGCACAGCAATACTGTGTACATGGGTGCAGTGTGTTCCAGAGGAAGGGGCATCACCTACTAACACAACTCATGCATCACAGAGATGTATAATGTTGGTAACAGGGATTGAGTACAGCTGCAGTGCATGCTGAGTGCCATATGTCATGCATGTTGACTGTTGGGTAATGAGAGGTCTGTATAATATCTTTGTGCCACCTCACCTGTAAGTGTGTGTGTGTGTGTGTGTGTGTGTGTGTGTGTGTGTGTGTGTGTGTGTGTGTGTGTGTGTGTGTGTGTGTGAATGTGTGTGCGTGAGTGTGTGTAGAGTTTAGCAATGATGTACAGGTCTTAAATGACATTTTTTCTTTTCCCCTCACAGATGGCGAGGTGGTTTAGGGTCCTTCCTGCAGACAAACTGATGTTAGTGTCCATACAGACTCTGACAATGATGATAGGTATGGTGAGGCATAGGCAGGATTGTCAGGGGCTGAAGTTGTGCCATCGGTTGACATCCAACTTTTATCCACCCCATCCCCACACACAGTCACAATGCCTATAAAGACCCCATCACCAGTGGCCATAGATGAGGGACAGTTGGTGGGTGGTGGCATGGGACAGGACAGTATGGTGACTATGGCAAGTGTGTCTGTACACAGCAGCCATAGCCTGATGACCGGTGAGGTACCACACAGGCAGATGTACAGTGGTGCTTGTAGGAGGGATGTTGGCCATCATGCCCCTGGCAGAAGTGCCACAGCAGGTGTCACCAGATGCATGTTTCAGGCCATCATGGAGGCACAGGCATGTATGGAACTTTATACCAGAAAGAGTCTACGGCTCCAGATGGCTAATCATTCTGCTGTACTTGACAACATCCATGATCTTGCAGATGCCCACCGTTATTTTGCAGAGGTCCTGGATAGATGGTTGGGTGAGATGGAGAGAATCCTCCACCGTGCTATGTCTGTGTTAGAGCATATGGTGGGAGTAAGGTGACAGCCACATGGATGGGTCTATATTATACATATACACACAACAGTAGTCTCTCATTTGATAATCACATCACCACAGTAGTCAGGAAATCCATCTACATGGCACACCTCATGAGAAAAGGGTTCTCATCCAGGAAAACAGAGATCATTGTTCCCCTCTACTCGTCACTCATTAGTCCTATTATAGAGTACAACTACTCTTTTTGTATGTACCTCACAAGACATCTACAACAACTGGAAAGGCCACAGAAATATATCACAAAGAAGAGTACCGGCCTCAAACAGATGACCTATGCAGACTGTCTTAAAAAACTCCAGCTTTACTCCATCGCATATTGCCTACTCAGAGGTGATCTCTGCCTAACATACAAAGCTATGTCAAACCCAGAGCTGTTGGACATGCTCCACTTAAAGAAATCCTAATCCCTCTGAGCTACACACTCTAGGAACCTAAACCTTGTCACCACAATAAACAGAACATGCTGGAGGGATAGATCCCTGTCCCAGAGACTTCCCATACTCTGGAACAAACTACCTATCTATATCAAACAAAGCTCCTCATTAGCACTCTTCAAGAAAAATCTTGATGACTGGATGGGAAATAGGAAATTCACCCCGGGGATCACCTCAATGGCTCTGCCTGACAGGGGCACAAGAAAATAATTTTCTTGGGTGACGAAAGCCAGGGTACCTTTTTGGCTAGGCTTGTATAGGCCCTAGGACCAATAGTCAGGGTACCTACCTATGAACCTATGAATAACCCCATTGAGTGTGGCTGTGCCCACAATATCCACACCAAACTATATATACGAACTCCAGTATCGTTGTACAGCTGTACAGTGGGGAAGAGGGCATTTACACATCTACTACTAGTTTTGATGGAATTAATTTCTACAAGATGATTCCTTTGAAATGTTAGCATTTGCCAGTCAGTTCTTGGACAGATGACCTCCTGGGACATGTATTTTCTGCAAGCTGAATTAGATCCTTTTACATACACACACACACACACACACACACACACACACACACACACACACACACACACACACACACACACACACATGCACAGACACTTGGCAACACTGAGACTAGAACCCCCTACCTAGGTACTTATTGCTCCTAATGTGTTTGGCCGTAATTGCATACATCACACAGCTTTTAGGATGAGGTGTGTCCAGAGTTTCTTGTTAAGTGATGAACATCACCAGGCCTTGTACAGTATGGTAATGGGGGATGTACTGGGTGTTTATGAACAATACGTAGTCTGACATAATGTCATATACACATTGACAAACACACAACAGTCATAGACACATCTGAGAAATCTGGGTTTATAAGTGCTAACTACCTTGTCAGTGAGTCCATTTTGTTACAGATAATTTGCGCACAGCCCATGAAGCATTGGGCTGAATAGTGTAATCAGTTAAGTGTATGGTTGATGGTGACAGTGGTCCTCATACAGTGGACCTTGGGACATGTACTGGGGGTACCATGGAGTAAAGACAGTATACCCAGCACCCACACCCCACATTGGATATTTTACTCACTAAACCCATGATAATACTCTGACATACCCACAATCACACATTGACCAGGACTGCAATACAACCCCTTGTCTATCTCATCAGTGCTACTACAGGGATATGCATTTATTGTACATGCCACAGGGATAGTAGGATGAGGGTTTGTCATGGCTCTCCTAATGTCAGCAACATCACTATCCCTTATAATGCATGGCAAGGTGTATTGTATTTGGAGAATGTGGCCTCAGAATGCTGTATCTTACAAATATACACACTTGCACACATACACACACTTACCAGGACTCAGAGGGTAACCCATGCCTAGCTACCCATTTGTACAACAGTGTTGTGCTAGTACTGCAAGCTCCAGGTTGCCCATAGGGTGAAGAGTATAACAAGGTACATTTAATGTCCATTACAGCAGCAGCCATTTCTAACTATGGCAATGGGGGGGTGTAGTGGGTGAGAATGCCCTCTGGGTATTATCAACTACAAGTTTACAAATGCAGAGACACTGTTATTCTCTGTAATGCACACTGACACATTTGTCAGTACTGGGGTCCATAGGTGCAGGTGTTCCTAGGTGTGTACCAGGATAATGTCCATGAAGAGATGAGAAGAGTTGGGGATGTGGATATAGTGGTATAATGCCACCTCACATTTGTCAGCAGGCCATCTATCAACTGATGCCACTTGATCAATCCTCAGGGTGACAGGTAAATGCAACATCCAGTCATCTGGTTCTCTCTTGCAGAGGACTAGTAAGGTGCTCCAATTGACATGTATACAAAATGTATTACATAACATGACCGGTGTCTGGGGTGGAGACCTGTACCCAAGCATGTTCTGTTGACTGTGGTAGTCTAGTTGAGGTATCCATAGCATGTGGTGCATACAGGTTCCTAGCTGTGGCATTCATAACACAGCTGGGCAGACATGTCAGTGTCAGTCAAGCATAGATTGCCTGTAAGCAGCCAAGATGGATATATGACATCTGCACATCTGTACAGAGGACAGACAGAAATCAGCTAGCCTTCATGTTATGCATTAGGATGAATGTTTTGACAGATAGATGTCTGACACTGATAGGTATGCCATTACTACATGACAGCATCCCTCAATGACATGTCCTATACACATAGTAGTCTACAGTTAATATCCAAATATCAGATCAATATCCAGTAGCAAATAATAACACACAGCTCACACACCAAGAACATGATAGTCAGTACTCAGACTCCGGCTTTGCATGTAGGGGTGTATGGTTCCAGTACTACAATCTGCAATCTACTCTTTCTTGGGAAAGCACTAACAGTAGTAATGTAATAATGCAATACATGCAAGTGTGACTGCATATAACCTGGGATAATACCCATGTATGAAACACATACAAAGAGAAAAGATTGTTGCACTAGCCATATATACTCAGGGCTCCCATAAAGTATACTCACACCCCTTGCTACTGTAATGACAGCACATAGAAGCATGTTATGTACATGGAATTAAATACACTTATTAAAGATGTCATTACCCTGCTATTTTCTCAGTCTGGAATGTGATCACTGGTTACCAAGACTAAGCTATGTTTAGCAGGAGTAAGCATTGCTTAAATGTAAATAGTAAGCAGATTTACGCACTGGTAAGCGAAGCCTACATGGTGTAAGCATCTCAAAACTGCCTTAACCACTCTGTATCCAACAGTCCTTGTTCTACCTAGCAACAAATTAAATAGTCCTTGAACCCAGGATCCTGTACACTATAGTCACAGCGGTTAACCACTAAGCCATCACACTTGAGAAAATGCTTGTTGTTTTTTCAAATATATCTTTCAGTACAGATGCTAAATAGTAGTGAGCAACTGCTTTGACTTATACAATTGTGTAGTACTTTTTAGTGAAAATAATGTTGAATCAGTATGTTGTTATATCTAAATATACTCATAGATAAATATGGTGGGATACATCTGGGAAGGTATATACAACACTCATGTTTACACATAAGGATATGGATATATATATGTAGCATTTCTAACAGAGCTGGGTCAGACATGTCTTTGTAAGTCAGGCAGAGATCGCCTCTAAGTAGGTGATATGAGACAGAGAATAGTTGGAGATTTCTGAGTCTGTCCATATATGACACGTGTTTAAGGCCTAAGATCCTCTTTGTGAAGTATTTTTGCAGCATCTCCAGTTGTTGTAGGTGTCTAGTGATGTACATGCCAAATGGGGCATTGTACTTGATGACTGACCTAATGAGCGAAGAGTAGAGGGAGACAATGACCTCTTTCTTCGTGGATGCAAAACCCTTAGTAATGAGATGTGCCACATAGAAGGACCTTCTGACCACAGTGGCAATGTGGTGGTCAAAAGAGAGGTTGCTGTCAACCTGTTTTCCCAGATCTCTTATGATGTCTTCTGTGTTCAGTGGACTGCCATCGATGTGGTAATTCATGGGAACCGGGCTTTTCTCAAAGGGAATGATGACACTTTTTTGGCATTGAGCTTAAGGCCATTGTTCTGATACCAGTCATTGGTTTCAGTGAGTCCTTTCTCTAGGATGTCAACATCACTTGGGGAGTTAATTATGACTCACAACTTGCAATCGTATGCAGACTTTGTCAGCCAGAGGCCTGGACTTCAGAGAAGTAGATAACAAACAGTACAAGACCCATGACCGAACCCTGTGGGACTCCACTCGTGACTGTTCGACAGTCTGACTTGGAGTCAGCTACTTTCACACTGTGGGTTCTATCTGTGAGCCAGTTTGCAACCCACCTAGTGATATAAGGGTTGATGCCAAGCTTAGTAAGTTTTTCTATGATTCCTGAGTGGGGAATGGTATCAAAGGCCTTGGCCAGATCAAGGTAGGCTGTATGAACCACCTTGCCTTGTATATAAGTATGTATATATATATATATATATATATATATATATATATATATATATATATATATATATATATATATATAAATGCTACAGAATCCTGAAAACCTAAAATCCTGAAGACCAAAATCCTGAGACCAAAATCTTGAAAACTCAAAATCATGAAAACTCAAATACCAACACTTACTGTATTCCAGCACAAGTACATACAGAAACATATTACCCTTCAACTATATGTTCAGTACACTAAGTGCCATCTCGGAGTTGATATATTTAAGTAGCAGAGGGTGTGGGGCATACAGCCCCCACACATGGGGTGTGCAGGGGGGGCTTACCCCCTGCTTATACTTGGAGAAAAGTAATATAGTTTGTGTTTTATTTGCTTCTGTATGTACTTGTGGTGGAATATAGTAAGTGTTGGTATCCTGTGTCTTTTCAGGATTTTGAGTTTTCAGGATTTTGAATTTCAGGATTTTCCTCTCAGGATTTTGGGCTTACAGGATTCTGTAGCGCTCCTATATATATATGTATATATGTATCTATATATGTATATGTGTATGTATATATATATATATATATATATATATATGTGTGTGTGTGTGTGTGTGTGTGTGTGTGTGTGTGTGTGTGTGTGTGTTTATGTATATATATATATATATATATATATATATATATATATATATATATATATATACACACACACACATATATATATATATATATATATATATATATATATATATATATATATATATATATACACATACACACACATATATATATATATATATATATATATATATATATATATATATATATATATATATATATACACACACACACACACACACACACACACACACATATATATATATATATATATATATATATATATATATATATATATATATATATACATATGCCCATAACATGTAGTGGAGCCATACCTCAGCACCAATAGTCACAACCCTTAGTGCAAGGGAAAGTAATGTAAGTATTGCAGGTATAAATGCAGAATGTTGCTACAGTAACATGGAGTTGTGCTAACAGACATGTTGTGTGGGAAGTCACTTCTGATACTGACATACGCCATCGGTTACTGACAGACATCATAAGATTATCATAGTGAAGTACCACACAAATCACAGTAATGATTCTGTGGAATACAGCAGAGATATGACCAATAGACATGGACAGTCTGACACAATCTGGTCAGTCTTGATGTATACACAGAACTCCTTAGCGCAAGACTTGTGGACCAAGCCTGACAAAGTGGATGTTTACAGCCATGTAAATGGGGATATCACAAAAATACTGGAATAGATAAGCTCACACAGTTGATGCATTCCCACACTCCTGTCTGTCCTAACACATATTAACCAGAGGAGCAGAGCTCCCAAGCCCACATACTTCCCACTAGTTAATGACGTACATCTTTACCGCATCCCACTGCTTTGTCAGAAATACACAACAGTTATGGTGGCCAGGCAACAGTACATCTGACAAATATCTGGACATAACATCACACTAGGATAAATACACTGAGCTGCTAGGCGTGTCACAAAGTACTGTGCAAACTACAGGCAGACTGTCACAACACTGACCCAAGTTTCCTATGGGGGAATACACATGTACTTGTAAATATAGCAGGCTCTACATGCATGTAACAGCACAGAGTAACAGACACCAGTGTAAAAGTGCATAGCCACAACAAATCTCAACACAGTCACAGTCACATTATGGTAAGCCTAAGTAATATTACAGTATATGGACTGTGTGAACAAAACCACCCTCATATGAGCCACTCACACAGTAACCCAACATATACTGGGCCAATACACAGTGTAGTCTGATGCCTGACTGTGGTATGGGACATGTGTCAGTCTGGCCCTACAAACATGTATGCTGATAGGGTACCATAAACTGGAGCAGCATGCAACATCAGATAGAACAGGACCAAGGACTTTGACATCGACCACAGTCTGTACACAGGCCAAGTAAAATATTCACAATACACACTCTGTCAACAATCACCTTAAGTATACACACCCCACTAGTGTGTCAGCTTTCGCCACCCCACTGATTAATTAACTGAACCTCTGTCAAGAAGAGCTAATGAAGTGATCCCAGGGGTGTATTTTCTGTTACCCATCCACTCGTCAAGGTTTCTCTTGAAGAGTGTTAGTGAGGGGCTCTGCCTAATGTAATTAGGAATTTTGTTCCAAAGCATAGGGAGTCTCTGTGACAGGAATCTATCCCTCCAGCATGTTCTATTTATTGTTGTGGTGAGGTTTAGCTCACTAGAGCGAGTGGCTCACAGTAACATGGATTTCTTTAGGTGGAGCATGTCCATCAATTCTGAGTTGGACATAGCTTTGTAAGTCAGGCAGAGATCACCTCTGAGTAAGTGATATGCTACTGAGTACAGCTGGAGTTTTTTCCAATCAGGCTGCATAGGACATATATTTGAGGCCAGTAATCCTCTTGGTGAGGTACTTTTGTAGTCTTTCCAGCTGTTGGAAGTGTCTTGTGAGGTACATCCCAAATGGGGCATTGTACTCTATGATGGGTCTGATGAGTGAAGAGTAGAGGGGCACTATAACCTCTTTATTTCTAGATGTGAACCTTTTAGTAATTAGATGGGCTACATAGAAGGATTTCCTAACTACTTTGGCAATATGATTGTCAAAGGAGAGATTACTATCTACCTGGGTCCACTGATCTCTTATTGCCTCTCCTGTATTAAGGGGGCTGCCACCTATGTTAGTAATTCATGGGTGTTTTGTTTTTCCCAAATAGGATGACTATGCATTTTTTGGCATTTAGCTTGAGACCATGACATTGACACCAGGTTGCAAGTTGCCACTTAGATTCTTGACATAGCTAAAGAAGGCTTTGTGGTTATCTTTCGAATCCTTAGCTATTTTTCTTTTGAAGTTAGCCTTGGAAGATTTTATGAGGGACCTTACTTTCTTACTGATACTGATCAGGGATGTCTTTCCTTCTGGGAATTTGCTTTTTTTCTGAACTAGTTTCCTCCTTCTATTGTATAGCCTGTTTATAGCAGGGGTCCACCAGACTGGTTTCCTTTTCTTAGGGGAGTGAGTCTTGGTTTTGCTAGGGATAGCATGATCCATGCATCCTTGTAGGTGCTCATAGAGTGCATTTGTAAAGGTTCCTGCATCTTGGACACTGTTATCCTTTAATGTGGAGGCTGTGAAACTTACCACCTCTGTCTTAAGTAAGGTGAAGTTTGCTATAGAAAAGTTTTTCACTGTGGTTTCCTTGGTTGGAGGTGGTGGTGTGGTGTGAACATCCAGAGTGATTAGTTTATGGTCTGGTCTAACCAGTGACGGGTTGACCTCTGATGTGGAACAACTGTTGGTGATGACCATGTCCAATATGTTTTCACCTCTGGTAGGGGAGTTTGCCAGCTGATCCAGGGCATTTGAGTTGATAAATTCCATGAAGTGCTGGACCTGGGAGTTTGTACTTGAGTAGTTTTCTCAGTTAACAGTAGGGTAATTGAAATCACCAAATATCAGGGTGTTCGGTAGGACCTTCATGTTTTCCAGTGTCTCCAGAAAGGCGGGGTGGTGGTCCTGGGTCATGAAGGGTGATCTGTAGCAGGCCACAATTTTCATTGCAGATTTGCCTGATGTTAGTTGAACATGGATGATCTCAGAGGTATCATGCTGCACCACTAACCTGGAGTTGTAGGTATCCTTGATGAATATGGATACACCCCCTCCTTTTGTGTTTCAGTCCATGTATGTGGCCGAAATGTATGGTATGAGTTGTAGCCCGGTAGTGCTGGGGTGCTCTGTGGAGCCTTGAACCAGGTTTCAGTTACTGCACAGATGTCGACGTTCTCCATACTGAGGAGTGCTTTGAACATGTGCATTTTGAGATTTAAACTCCTGGCATTGAGTAGCATAACCCTCATTTTTTTTATTTGTGCTGTTTACGGAGGTGGGTTTGACTTTTGAGCCTTGCCTAAAAAAGGCACTATGGGGGCAACAAGAGACTTGGCCAGTATTTGAAAGCCTAGGGGTGACAGGTGCAAGCCATCTCTTGCAAAGCAATGAGGCTCGTCGAGCATGTCGTCCAAGGCTGACAGACACTGGATCCCCTTTTAATGAAACCAGAAGCTTAGCCAATTGTTGAAATTGGTCATTTTTTCTTTATACTGCGGTATCATTCTTGGTGGGAGTTTCCTCAACCACATAACACTGTTAGTTTCCTCAACCACATAACACTGTCATGCCAGATTGTAAATCATGTAGAGCAGCCATAGGTTCATAGGTTCATAGATTAGTACTAGGCTAACTGCTCTTGTGGGCCATTTTCAGCCTAGCCAATTACCCCATTTGAGAATCAAACCCTGCACCTTATGTTTGTAAGGTAAACACCTTAATCATTATGCCAACCTCCCACCCTACATATACACACAAACCCTGTTAAACCAACATTATTTCAAATGTAGACCAGCAATACTTACATTCTGTCCCCATGTCTGAAACATCCCCCTTCTGTTTGTTGGCCTGTCTCCACAGTGTATATTGTAAGAGGTATTTCCAACTACCCTCTGTGATGCTGTTTGTCAAACACCCACATGAAGTCCTGCTCACAGTGAAGGAAAAAGGCCAGCACCCACATGAAATGCTTAGTTATAGAAGTGTGTTTCCATGAAATTGGCTATAGGAATGATACCACAGCTGTTCCACATGCAATTAGCAAGTGGGGACTCTCAATTCGTGCACAGGCCATCCACTGATCATGAGAATTACTTATTAAACTCAAGATGCTGCCTATGCAAAACAGATGTACTTTTCCACATCCACCAGAGAGAGAGAGAGAGAGAGAGACAGACAGAGAGACAGAGACAAAGACAAAGTAAGAAAGGAAGGGAGTAAGAGAGTAAGAGCCAAGC
This sequence comes from Protopterus annectens, assembly GCF_019279795.1. Lineage (NCBI taxonomy): Eukaryota > Metazoa > Chordata > Ceratodontiformes > Protopteridae > Protopterus > Protopterus annectens. The sequence continues at coordinate 1,191,961,843 of NC_056737.1, forward strand.
ATGTTTGTGTATGATCCGAAGGTTGAGAGTGGTATCTGGGTATTATAACGGCTGCCTATATTTTTTATTAATCCATACTGTCACATAGTAATTGCACATAGCTGTACACATTTATGGCTGAGGATTGTCTACAACAACCTCTATAGTGTTTGAAAACTGTTGGCCTTGTAATGTGGACATTGGGACATATAGGTCCTTAATATAATGATGTAGCAAAACCCACACTGCAATGGATCCTGTCATTACACAATCACCCCATCCCACCCCACAGGATACTGATGATACACACACAAGCACACACTTACCAGTACTGAGTTTCAAACCCCTTCCTGCCTATGTATTCCTATTACAGTGTTACATAGTTATTGCACGTGCCACAGAGCTTAAATATTAGAGAGCTGTCCAAAGGTATTTTTGAAGGTGAGTGACATCAACAACAGTGCTAAAGGAGGGATCAGGGAAGTGTAGTAAGTGTGAATATCCACAAAAGCAGGTGTCAACAAAGGCACACACACACACACACACACACACACACACACACACACACACACACACACACACACACACACACACACTCTCTCTCAGGGAACACACACATTATCACAGTAGGATCAGGATTACAACTCCTACCTAACTAGTTTTCTGCACTACAGTATTACACAGTTATCACAAGTGACACAGCTTACATAGCTGATACATGTTCAAAGGGTTATTTCAAGGTGAATGACATCAGCAGGTGTGCTAAAGTAGGACAATGGGAAGTGTAGTGAGTGTGACTGGCTTCAAAATCATTAATCTCCACACACACACACACACACACACACACACACACACACACACACACACACACACTGTTGCCAGTACTGAGATGCATAGGTTCATTGCTTCACAGGTGTGTAGTACTGGCAAGACTGTGTGTGTGCATGTGTGCGTGTGTGTGTGTGTGTGTGTGTGTGTGTGTGTGTGTGTGTGTGTGTGTGTGTGTGTGTGTGTGTGTGTGTGTGTGTGTGTGTGTGTGTGCGTGTGTGCGTGTGTGGGTGTGTGCGTGTGTATGTGTGTGTGTAGACTCTACAGTTGTTGCAGGCGTCCAGTGGGGAACATAGCAAAAGGACCACTGTAAGCATTTATTTGCCTACTGTAGGGATGGAACAGGGTGCCATGTCCTTTTACTTGCTGGATAACACACACTCAGTCAGGAGATGTAACACATCACAGTACTTTCTGATGCCAGTGGCACTGTTGGGATCAACAGGCATGTATCCCACTGCAATCACACCGTGGTTACTATCTGTGAGGCAATATGCAGGGAACCATCAATATAGTGGTTGTTGCCTAGCCAAGTGTGTTTGTGTATGAGACATGGGTGAAGAGTGTCCTCTGAGTAATACAAGGGTTGCCTATATTGTACACCAATCCATCACATATAGGGCTATGGATTGTCTACATCAGCCTCTCTGTTTTTTTTACATCTGTTGTCCTTGTAAGGTGGACATTGTGACAGATACTAGGTCCTCAACATAATAATTTAGCAAAACCCATGCCACAATGCATCCTGGTATTACACAATAACAGCAACCTCCACACAGGGTACCAATGAGACACACACACATACCATTACTGAGATTTAAACCTCTACCTAGCTATGTACTGATACTACAGTATATCACATTTATCGCACGCACCATGGAGCATATATGATGGATGTTGTCCCAAGGTACTTCTAAGGTGAGGAACATCACCAGCCCTTGTAAATACTGGCATTGGGTGATGTAGTGGGTGAGAGATCCCCAAAATAAATTTACCCTAAACACACATTCACATTTCCCAGGAGTGAGGTTCAAACTTCTATCTAACCATCTTTACAAACCATTATGTTACGCATTTACCACATGCACCACTGACCTAATATGGTTTAGGGTTGGCAACAGGTACTTCTAAGGTGGTTGATATCTGCAGGACTGCTAAAGTCAGGCTATAAGATGCGTACTGGGTGTAAATGGGGCCAAAATCTTTGGGGTACACAAATACATATGTACACACACAAACACTTGCCACAGATAATATTCAAACTCATACCTGTGTAGTTACTGCTATCACATTGTTCTGCATTTATGACAAATGCCACAGAGCTTATAGGGCTGGCCCTTCTCCAAAGGGGTATTTCAAGGTGACTGAGATCAGCAGGCTTGCTAAAGTAGGGCAATGGGAGGTGTAGTGACTGTGAATGGCCCCAAAGGCATTAATCTCTACACACACACACACACACACACACACACACACACACACACACACACACACACACTCTTGCCAGTACTGAGGTGCATAGGTTCATTGCTTCACAGGTGTGTAGTACTGGCAAGACTGTGTGTGTGCATGTGTGCGTGTGTGCGTGTGTGCGTGTGTGTGTGTGTGTGTGTGTGTGTGTGTGTGTGTGTGTGTGTGTGTGTGTGTAGACTCTACAGTTGTTGCAGGCGTCCAGTGGGGAAAATAGCAAAAGGACCAGTGTAAGCATTTATTTGCCTACTGTAGGGATGGAACAGGGTGCCATGTCCTTTTACTTGCTGGATAACACACACTCAGTCAGGAGATGTAACACATCACAGTACTTTCTGATGCCAGTGGCACTGTTGTGATCAACAGGCATGTATCCCACTGCAATCACACTGTGGTTACTATCTGTGAGGCAATATGCAGGGAACTATCAGTATAGTGGTTGTTGCCTAGCCAAGTGTGTTTGTGTATGAGACATGGGTGGAGAGTGTTCTCTGAGTAATACAACGGTTGCCTATATTGTACACCAATCCATCACATATAGGGCTATGGATTGTCTACATCAGCCTCTCTGTTTTTTTTACATCTGTTGTCCTTGTAAGGTGGACATTGTGACAGATACTAGGTCCTCAACATAATAATTTAGCAAAACACACGCCACAATGCATCCTGTTATTACACAATAACAGCAACCTCCACACAGGGTACCAATGAGACACACACACATACCACTACTGAGATTTAAACCTCTACCTAGCTATGTACTGATACTACAGTATATCACATTTATCACACGCACCATGGAGCATATATGATGGATGTTGTCCCGAACATCACCAGCCCTTGTAAACACTGGCATTGGGTGATCTAGTGGGTGCGAGATCCCCAAAATAAATTTACCCAAAACACACATTCACATTTCCCAGGAGTGAGGTTCAAACTTCTATCTAACCATCTTTACAAACCATTATGTTACGCATTTACCACATGTACCACTGACCTAATATGGTTTAGGGTTGGCAACAGGTACTTCTAAGGTGGTTGATATCTGCAGGACTGCTAAAGTCAGGCTATAAGATGCGTACTGGGTGTAAATGGGGCCAAAATCTTTAATACATATGTACACACACAAACACTTGCCACAGATAAGATTCAAACTCATACCTGTGTAGTTACTGCTATCACATAGTTCTGCATTTATGACAAATGCCACAGAGCTTATAGGGCTGGCCCTTCTCCAAAGGGGTATTTCAAGGTGACTGAGATCAGCAGGCTTGCTAAAGTAGGGCAATGGGAGGTGTAGTGACTGTGAATGGCCCCAAAGGCATTAATCTCTACACACACACACACACACACACACACACACACACACACACACACACACACACACACACACACACACACACACACACACACACACACACACACTGTTGCCAGTACTGAGATGCATAGGTTCATTGCTTCACAGGTGTGTAGTACTGGCAAGACTGTGTGTGTGTGTGTGTGTGTGTGTGTGTGTGTGTGTGTGTGTGTGTGTGTGTGTGTGTGTGTGTGTGTGTGTGTGTGTAGACTCTACAGTTGTTGCAGGCGTCCAGTGGGGAACATAGCAAAAGGACCACTGTAAGCTTTTATTTGCCTACTGTAGGGATGGAACAGGATGCCATGTCCTTTTACTTGCTGGATAACACACACTCAGTCAGGAGATGTAACACATCATAGTACTTTCTGATGCCAGTGGCACTGTTGTGATCAACAGGCATGTATCCCACTGCAATCACACCGTGGTTACTATCTGTGAGGCAATATGCAGGGAACTATCAGTATAGTGGTTGTTGCCTAGCCAAGTGTGTTTGTGTATGAGACATGGGTGGAGAGTGTTCTCTGAGTAATACAAGGGTTGCCTATATTGTACACCAATCCATCACATATAGGGCTATGGATTGTCTACATCAGCCTCTCTGTTTTTTTACATCTGTTGTCCTTGTAAGGTGGACATTGTGACAGATACTAGGTCCTCAACATAATAATTTAGCAAAACACACGCCACAATGCATCCTGTTATTACACAATAACAGCAACCTCCACACAGGGTACCAATGAGACACACACACTTACCAGTACTGAGATTCAAACCTCTACCTAGCTATGTACTGATACTACAGTATATCACATTTATCGCACGCACCATGGAGCATATAGGATGGATGTTGTCCCAAGGTACTTCTAAGGTGAGGAACATCACCAGCCCTTGTAAATACTGGCATTGGGTGATGTAGTGGGTGAGAGATACCCAAAATAAATTTACCCTAAACACACATTCACATTTCCCAGGAGTGAGGTTCAAACTTCTATCTAACCATCTTTACAAACCATTATGTTACGCATTTACCACATGCACCACTGACCTAATATGGTTTAGGGTTGGCAACAGGTACTTCTAAGGTGGTTGATATCTGCAGGACTGCTAAAGTCAGGCTATAAGATGCGTACTGGGTGTAAATGGAGCCAAAATCTTTGCGGTACACAAATACATATGTACACACACAAACACTTGCCACAGATAATATTCAAACTCATACCTGTGTAGTTACTGCTATCACATTGTTCTGCATTTATGACAAATGCCACAGAGCTTATAGGGCTGGCCCTTCTCCAAAGGGGTATTTCAAGGTGATTGAGATCAGCAGGCTTGCTAAAGTAGGGCAATGGGAGGTGTAGTGACTGTGAATGGCCCCAAAGGCATTAATCTCTACACACACACACACACACACACACACACACACACACACACACACACACACACACACACACACACAAAGTTTCACATTTGCCATGTCTGGGATTAGACCTCCTACCTAACTAGCATGTTATACTATAGCATTATGCAGATATTGCAAGCACCACAGAGCTCATGGGGCCAATAATTGGCCAAAGAGTTATTTCAAGGTGACTGACATCAGCATGAGTGCTAACATGGGCAATGGGAAGTGCAGTGTGTTTGAACGGGCCATAAACCATTCCTTTGGAAACAGACACACAGCACTCAGTGACACACAACTTTACATTTGTCAGGACTGGGTATACAAATACTAGATGAATACTGATTTGTACTATCATGTTAAACAGTTGTCACAAGCACCACAGACATTATAGAGCTCAGGGCTACCAAAAGCAGATGTTTACAGTGATTGACGTCAGCACATTATGTAATATTGGCCAATTGGATGTGTGGTGTGTGAGACTTGCCTCATGATGGCAATCTCTTTGTCACTGTCTGCCTCTCTCTTCCCCACATCTCTGTATGTGTATGTTTGACCTATTATAGTGCGTTGGCCTTGGATATGTGTGAGTATTCCTATCCAATGTGTGTAAAAAGCATGAATGGGGAGCAATGTGTGTGTGTGTTTGTGTGTGTGTGTGTGTGTGTGTGTGTGTGTGTGTGTGTGTGTGTGTGTGTGTGTGTGTGTGTTTGTGTGTGTGTACAGACATCTGCTACTGACAGATATGTATAGTCCACTGTTGTTGTCAGACATAGGCTTTATTTCTCTAAGTGTAGGAGCATGCCCAGTATGACCTTCTGTATTGAGTGTGTGAATCCATTCCAGGTAGGTTGTACTCCAGTGCAGGATTTTGTGTTCTACACCTACAGCTAGCAACCTGTTTCTGCAGGATATCTGTAGGTTGACAATATGGAGTCACAATGGGTGAAAGATAGTGGGATACTGCAACTATTGTGTCTGTGCTGCTTGTATTACATAGTTGGTGTTAGCAGAGATATTCAGACATATGTACTGTTTTACACTGTGATGTGTTATGTCATCAGCTACTGACAGACTTATTTGCTCACAGTTATTTCCTGAGAATTACAAGATGAATGAAGCTGTGTCTAGTATTGTGGTCTGCAGCCCACATATTCTCGCACACTCATGCCATTCTGGAGGGATAGCTGCAGACACTTGCTGATGGGTCTGTGTAAATGGTCCAGCACGTTGGTACTGTGATGGCTGAGGATTCCCTGCTTGTACATCTATCGACATAACAGAATGGCCATATCCTGCTGTGGCCATACCTCTCAGCTGTACAGATTCACCCAGGTTACCCAGAGGCAGGGCTCATATATCTAATCAGTTCCCCTTCACATTGTGGTTTATGAGCAGGTTTGTAGCCACCCATTACTGGGTTTGCAGGCAGGGGTATTATGGGCACCCATCAGAGTTTTAGACTTCACACACTCCATGTAGTATGGGCACACATCAGAGTTTCAGACTTCACACACTCCATGGCGTCCATGCTTCTACACCCCCCCACTCTGTTATTCTATCCTCTTCCTAACCTTATTCAAGTGATATCTGAGAAGTATCCCTATAGTTGCCCCTTCATCCTAGCAGTATTTAGGGGCTGGTCCACAGTTCATGCAGTAGGATATGGTGGGCATGCTACTGGGATTTGTCGACATGGCCTTGCATTTGTATTCTCTGGACTGTGTCATGTTGTTAGTAGGGACCCCATGAGATAACCTACATTGGCAGTACAGGTGAGGCACAGGCCGTTGACAGAGGACTGTAGGACATTTGATAGTGATGCAGGCCATCTATAGCAGCCCAGTGCATTTTGTTACTCCTACAGTCCCAAGCTGTGAGCCACTGGATTCCCCTGGGGTGACAGGATAAGTGTGCGAGATGTTAATGGCAATAGTTCCTGTCCATATTAATCCATTGTTCTGGATGCTGGCAGAGTGCAGCTTACAGCTAGGTACACACCTGCATGGGACATCTCTTCAGCATGCTACAGTCTGTGGGTATTCCCATACAGAAGTGGGGGTCATACTGTACTCACTCCCAACAGCAGGGATATGACCTGTGATAAACCTATGGCTGATGGTGGGGTGAGCTGAGTGCATGTGTGATATGGAAGCTTCTTGCAGCTGACTCACAGATATACCTGGGACATGCCCCTAATGCTGCCTTGTGTAGGGACATAGGCAGTCTCTCATTACTTCATAACTGTGTCTTTTGTGGTCTGCCAGTGATTGGCCAGACTATATCAGTATTCCATACTACACAGACAACGACTGTGCTGCTAACCTGTATGTACATTTCCAAAGGTGTGTGCAGTTGATAGTTAAATGTTATGTACTCTGTCTAGGGTACTTCCACCTGTGTACTGTGTGTATGTCTGGGTCCACATTTATGGCATGTCCATCTTTCAGATGGTGACAGATATTGACATCTGAACAGTGAGTATGGATGACTGCTGAATTGGGTCTTGCTGGGATGCATTGTGGTTGGAACTGCAGTTGTCAGAACATGGCCCTGTCATAGACAGTACTAGCCCACCAGGACACAATCCTCCATACATACATGCTGACCACTTCCACACAATATACAACACACAACAACCTAACACACAGAGCCCTGCATATTGCACACATGCAACAATCTATCCTGTAAATTGGATCAGCTCAGGTAATCTGTGCTCCACTGTTATTAAACCCACACGTACATGTTACTGCATTTCTACATAGGATTGTGGGGGGCAGGTACACCTGACAACTGTAAACATTTGCTATGACTATACTGGTATTTTAGGTACTCTGCTGGCTTCCATTTAGCTTTGTATTCTGGCCTATTATGCAGTCTAGAGGCATATCAGTAGAGTACAGATCTTAGGTTTTATTGACCTACATTTCAGTTTCAGACTTCTTACCCTTTAGGACTAACATACAACTGCTAGACCTGTTGCAGTCTGTCTGTGTAGGTCTGGAGGGGGGCTGTTCACCATTGCTATCAACTGGAGACCTTAGCCCAGCATTTTTATATGGACATCTACACCTGTCCTGCTGGCTGAGGCTGGTGGTGGCTATGTGAGCCTCACTGACATGCATATGTGTGTGTCCTATGGACACACATTTGGGCCACCACGTGTACTGCAGTGGGATTTGTCACCTTGTCTAGTACTGCCTACTTTGTTGACACCAGTATTTGTTATGGATTTCATGCTGCCCATATAGGTGTCCACTATGTACTGCCATCCCATTCCCACCCCATTCCCTTGCATGCTTACGTCCAGACCATAGATGCAACTAGCAGAACATACGACTCCATTCAGCAACCGCAAGGAAGAGTGACTTACCTTGTGGCTGTGCCAGTACTGAGGATGGTGCTGGAGGGCTGACTATGTCAGATGCACATAGTACACTCCCTATACATGATAAAGCACAGTAGTGTCATGTTTGGCATCCCTTTTACTGTATGTGTGAGTCAGAGAGAGGTGTCATTTACTGTGTTCCTACCATGTCAGTGTATGTGCTATGCGTTGCCTCTTTGCCAAAGCCTGGGCACACCCCCTTCTGCCTACATGGGCAGACTCAGGTTGTTCCTCCTCCTCTGAGTCACTCTGTGCCTGTGCTGGCCTTGGCAATGGTTTGGGGCTGTGTGGCCCATCCCCGTGCTATTCCTGCTGCAGCTGTCTCCACAGGATCATATTGTGTAGCATGGCATATACAATGAACATTTGTGTACATGTAGCTGGAGAGTACTGCAAGGTTCTACCGCATATGTCCAGGCACCGGAACCATGACTTGAGCTTCCCAAACACATGCTCTTTTATGATTCTGGTTTGTGTGTCTGCCTCATTATGAAGTTTTTTGTTCAGGTGTATGTGCATTTCTGATGGGTGTCATCAGCCACGGCTCTAGTGTGTAACCAGCATCCCCCACTAGGTGGCCATATGGGCTGTCCCCACTGGCAAATCTCTGGTACAGCTGTGTCATATGCCAGATGTGGGAGTTGTGATAGCTTCTACGGCTTCCAGCACACACATTCTTGATAATGCCCTGGGCATCGCACATGACCTGGCAGTTGATGGAGGGGAAGCCGTTGCGGTTTATGTAGACCCTACCCCACTCACCAGGTTGTGCTTTGATGTGTATGTGCATGCAGTCTATAGCACCCACTACCTCAGGGTGTTCTGCTATTTGGTGGAAGAGATGCATATTGCTGGTCAACCCCTCACAGGGGTTGAGGAAATATATGTGCTCACCGGCATGTGCTAACTTGGCATCCTGGATGCTGATTCTTGTGAGATCTCCATGATATCCCCAGTTGGCCTTTGTAAGGTACCTGTGGCTAGTATTCTTAAGCCTGCACATACCTTGGTATCCACTGGGATGGGTTCCCCTCTGTTGGTTCTGTGTGTGAGGTGTGGCCGGCACAGCTCAACAATTTGCTGTAGGATGTCCCTGTCCACCATATAGCGCACGACTATCTCCAGTTCATGTAGCCCCTGGTAGGTTACCCTGGGTCTGTACACTCTTCTCCTTCTCCTCACTGTGGGTTGGTCATCAGCACTGTCATCCTCACCACCCTTAGCCTCTTCCACATATTGATGTATGAGAGTAACAGCAGCCCCTATCATTTTGTTAGTTTTGTCGGGTCAAATTTCCCTGTCTGTGTACACCGGTGTTGTAGAGTTTATGGGAAAAAACATAGTAGTGTGCTGGGCTGGGCTGGGCTGCTGCCTGTGTAATTGGCTGATTCTGATACATTTCACCTTTCAGCTATGCTAGTTCTCCTTGATTGCCTTCCTACTGCTGTTTTCTCTTCTCATTGCCATCCCGTTTAAGCCCGAGGTGCACCGCACATACCCAGTGCTCAGATGTGAACAGAGCTGCTATTTCCTGTTTTTTTTTTTTTGTTTAAAACCTTTTGTGTGGTGCGCACACCCATTTAGGCAATGTAAACACTGCTAGGCAGCCTCAGACACACGCACCCCCTTCCTTAGCTGTGCTTAGCTAAGTGTAAACACGGGCCACAGAGCTCCAATAAGCTTACAGCATGCATGACACTCCCCCTTATGAGGTCATCTAGCTCTTATGCTTATACCATGGTGTTGCTGCACCTACACGGTTGGGTGCAAGCTAACACTAAGGGGAAATCTTTGATTCAGTATCGATCCCCTCATTTGCATAAAACTGACTGTTAATGCATGGTTACAAAACTGACACTCAGCCTTCCCGCTTAGCAACCACTATTCCATGGCATTGTTGTCTTCTGCATGCCATTGACTATTATGGCAGAATAATTATTTTGGTTTAAAAGCTTATTTCTAACTTTTTTTTCTTATTTTTGGGCCAATCCTGTTTGCGTACCGCTGCCCTACTCTTAAACGTTCGAATTCGGCCAAAAAAATAAAAGTTATTTTTTATAATTATGCAACTATTTCCCATGCCAGTGGCCATATATTTGGCCATTGTCATGCCTACTACATTGAATACATGCTTTCTTTGGAGCTGTCATGCCTCCATTTTGTAATTTGCAGAAATGTATTCGGTTAGTAGCTGAATACATTTCTGCAAGTTACACTATTCCTGCACAGGCACCTGCCTGCTTCCTGGATCACTAATTCACCTCATTTGCATGGTTTTCACCTGCCAATGGGGTAATTAGCATACAGGAGCTGTCCATGCAGGAATAGTGTAGGAGCGCTCGTGCACGTCCTGTTAGCTCGTTCCTGGATCATTCGTCTGCCATATTGCGTGCAGCAGCTCTTGCACTATTCCTGCACACCATCCAGAGCTTGCTGAATCCTGGGGTTTAACTTCTCTTTGTATTTTAGCCAGTGATCTGGAATGAATCTGAACTAAATCCAAGGCATCCGCTGTATTCAACAAAAAATAAGTATATTTTAAGCTTGTATTACACTTTTTTGAACTGTGTTTTGCTTTATTGCTGCTATATTTTTGCTGTTTTTACTTCTGTTTTTTCTGCACTTTGAATTTCTGTATGTCTGTATTTCATAGCATAGGCTAGATTCAGATTTGCTGAATCTATGCTGTTTGGTTTTACTTGAGCACTAAAACCAGCCATCCTACATTAAGAGGGACGTCCTGCACCCTTGTGGCAGAAGTGTGCAGCCCAGGGCCCATCTAAGTTTTGGACTGCTGGAATAAGGCTCAGTTTTGGACTTTCCTGTTGTTTAATTTGTGTTAAATCTCTTTAACTTTGCTTGTGTTTAAGCACCACATTTCTGCATAGCTGCGCATGTGCTGCAGTGTTTAGTACTGCCATGTATAGATACAAATGCTTAGAAGCACAATTTTCCCTTGATATCTGCTAGAGAACCCACCTTAGCTCCACTGCCTCTCTGTGCATAACTCAGTTGTGTATTGCTACCTAGTGAGCAACTCAGTTGTGCATTCTGAGGCGTTGACACAGTCTTCCACACTCAGCCCTCCACAGAATAGCCACCATTGTTAGTCTCACAAGCAAACCCTGACCCATCTAGTAAATATTGTAGTAACTCCACTAGTCACTACATTATATACTGCAGCTGCTATAATGGATGGACAGTTTCCCAAACCCTGGTTGATTGTATCCATCCCCATTAGTTACTACAATATATACCTGCAATAATGGATGGGCAGTTTCCCACAATATCTCCGGCCAACCTGATTGACATGGGAGACCAGATAGCAAAGCGGTTAAGGTGTTCGCCTCCCATGCACAAGGTACAAGGTCTGATCCTGACCTCTGACCAATGCATCTGGAGGTAATGCAGTAATTGCCTCATGTATACTGACAACCACTTACTCCTAAGGCAAACACAGCATATGAGAGATGTAACTATACCATGAAATTTGAATGACATACACCTCCCCACTTGCACACAATAAGTTCAAGACCCATAAATCCACATACACAGAGGTACTCACTAAGAGTCTACAAAAAGACCAGAGATCTCCCAGGTGCAAACAACATGCACACACTGGTACATGAAAAGAATCCACCTCTACATAGAACACACACATATCAGTGTCCCAACTATTAAGCTCCTAAGGCAAAACACCTCAACACCTAATGTTCTGCTCAGAGGTGACTCAGTAGTGAGACACATAGATGCCCTCTCACCAGAATAAACAAGGACAAGGTCACAGTCAGCTGCCTGTCAGCTGCTCCTTTATATCTCAGACACATTCAAGTCACTCAGCAACAAGTACTGTTATGACTCTGTCATAGTACATGCTGGTGTGAATGACTTCACACTTACCTCTCTGGACTGTATAAAGAGAGACATGACCAAACTCTCACATTATATGTCACAGTCTGATATGTCCCTAGTCCTAAGCAGCATTCTACCTTCACTTAGGATGAAGCCACAATACAGGCAAAAAATGATTGATTGATTTCAATAATTGGCTTAGCTTCTGGTGTCACTCAATGGGAATTCAGTATCTGTCTGCCTGGGAAGACATGGTCAGCAGTTTGTGCTGCTTTGCCAGAGATGGCCTACACCTGTCTACTCAAGGCTTTACTGGCAAAGATGCTTGCCTCCCCATAGTGCCTTTTTAGGCAATGTCCAAACAGCAAAACTTCCGATGTAAAGAAATATGCTAAAGACAAACTCAAGGTCATGCTGCTTAATGCTAGGAGCTTAAACAGTAAACTGCATTCCCTGGAAATACTCCTCACCTTGGAGGATTCTGACGATTTTGCAGTCACTGAGACTCAGTTCAAGACCACTAGGAACACCATAGCCATGCAAGGCTATAATGCCTTTCACATGTTCACACCCCAAAATGAGTGTGAAAATAAGAGGGAGAGGTGCATCCATCTTCATTAAATCCAAATACACCTCAAGACTGGTAAAACAGGTCCAATTACCTATAGGTAAATACTCCTCTACATCATTGCTAGCCACAGGTCCCCTACCATGAACCAGGATAAGAATACTGCCTACCTGGATTTGCTAGAGTTACTCAGTATACAGCCAAACACCTTGGTCATGGGAGATTTCAACCATCCATCCATCAGTTGGGCAACTTACATGAGCACAAACATGATCACTATGAGGTTCCTGGACTTTGTTAATTCAAATGCCCTGGAACAGTTGGTCTGCACCCCCACAAGGGGATCAGATGTCCTGGACCTAGTGTTCACCAGTGGAGGGTTACTGCGCGACCCTCTGTGTATTGCCCTCCCTGGTAAGATCAGAACCTAAAACTGTCTTGTTTGATGCAAAGATGAAACCTAACACCTCATAGGAGTAAACAAAACTGAACAATGTCTCCAAAGCAAACTATTACCTACTAAGTGATGGTATAAAAAAATTTCAAAGCCCCTGCCACCATAGCCAACAATGACTCCTATGCAGAGGAATACACAAATGGCCTATACAGTCGCTTAAACAAATGCATTGACTTGGCTGTACCCAAGAGGAACAAAAAACAGGTCTTCCAGCCACCCTGGTGGACTGTAAGTAGAAATAAACTATACAACAAAAAAAGAAACTGATATCTAAGAACAGGGAGGAACTTAGTCAACAGAGGAAGAATACCCTCCCCAGCTTGAATAAGCCAATCAGATATCTTGCTAAGTCCTCTAAGGCTAGCTATGAGTCTAAATTAGCATCCCTAACAAAAGACAATCATAAGGCATTCTTTAGCTATGTTCAAAACCTAAAAGGGAATGCCCATCTGTATGCTGAACTTATAGAGGATGGTACCACTCACACTAAACCTGAGGAAATTGGCAACCTGCTAGCCAACATATTTGGCAATAACTTCACCCCCATGTTCCCACCAGACATAACCCAAAGCATTCTTGACACCAGTCCTCATACAAACACTCTCCAAGGCCAAAAACACGGCCTGTATGGGACCAGATAACATATCAGGCTGTTAACTAAGCAATTTAAAACAATACCTAGTGGAACCACTTGGCATGCTCTTTAACCATAGCCTGAGAACTGACTTTGTCTCAGCTGAGTGGAGAACAGCAACAGTAATCCCTTTGCACAAAAGGGGTCCATCAACTGACCCTGGGAACTATTGACCCATAAGCCTAACCAGCCTTTTCTGCAAGGCCAATGATTCATCATGGACTTTATCCACAAGGATATAGGTGACTTTCAAATCCTTGACCTGACCCATTTTGGTTTTGTCAAGTGTAGATACTGCTTATTAAATTTAGTGGATTTCTTTGAGAATTTCACCAAAGCCCTGGATGAGGCCAACAGAGTACATACCACCTATCTTGATTTAGCCAATGCCTTTGACAGAATCTCCCATTCAAGTATCATAGAGAAACTCTCCCAGCTGGGGATTAACCCATGCATTACTAGATGGGTAGTAAACTGGCTCACTTACAGAATACACACTGTCAAAGTTGGTTGGGGAGTCCACTCCACCAGTAGGCCAGTTACCAGTGGGGTAACACAGGGATCTGTGCTGGGCCCTCTACTCTTTGAAATCTATTTCTCTGAAGTCCAGGCAATGGTAGATGGCTTGTAATTTACCAAGTTTGCAGATGACTATAAACTGGGTGCAATCATAGAGATCCCTAACTGTGTTAACATATTTTAGAAAGGGTTGACACAGACAAATGATTGCTGCCAAACTCATGGATTAAAACTTAACACAAAAAATGCCTCATTGTCCCCTTTGGCAAAGAAGTACTCCCTACTAATTATGATATAGGTGGCACCCCTGTAAGCTCAAACTCAGTGGTGCGAGACTTGGGAACACAGGTTGATAACAATCTAAACTTCAATCATTATGTGTCCTTACTGGTAAGAAAAGCATTCTGCATTGCACATCTCATAAATAAGTGCATTACATCCAAGACCAGGGAGGTTATAGCTCCACTGTACTCGACATTTATCAGACCACTAGTTGAGTACAATGCTCCCTTCTGTATATGCCTCACCAGACATCTGCAGCAACTGGAGAGACCACAGATGTTTCCAACCAAGAGAATCCAGGAACTCCAAAACGTAACATACATGGAATGACTGAAAGCCCTGTCCCTGTACTTTGCATTAAACAGGCTGCTGAGAGGTGAACTCTGCCTGGCCTACAGAGCAGTCTGTGACCCTGCCCTAATAGAAATGCTGCACATCCGCAAATCAAATGGGACAAGAATAACTCACTCCAGGGATCTCAACCTAGCCTGTGACACTAAACAGAACATGCTGGAGAGACAGCTATATCTTCCAACAATTGCCACTCCACTGGAATAAGCTCCCACTCCATGTGAAGCAGAGCTCCTCAATGACCCTATTCAAGCACAACGTTGACAACTGGAAGGATGACCATAAATTCATCCTGCATATGGTGCCTAAGTCCCTCATGGACAGAGGCAGTTGGTGATCACAGAATTGTTCTTCTAACAATGACCATCTAACTATGGTCAGTAAGGGTACTTGGGTTATTACACGGCTAGCCTTGTAAAGGCCTTAGGGCCATTAGCCTAGTAACCTCCTATGAACTTAAGAATGGACCATACCAGACCTTGCAAATTACACAATCAAACAAAGCACCAATACCAGAACGAGTCCTACACTCCATCATCCCAAGTCACTGCCTGGGTATTGGAGAGGCCTCCCTAGAGTTCCAGAGTCAATTGCTGTGTTCTTTATACAATTAGGTCTTTCATCTCCCCCCTTCCCCATCTCCTGTGTAAGGCTGGGTGACTGATGTCGAAAAGTGTGTATTTAAAAAATATGCTGTCAAATTATTTAAAAAATCCAAAGTTGACAATGTGCCCTGCGTCACGACCTGCAAAGTACAAAGCAGTAGTATCACTTTCTTAAGTTTACATCCATATTTTGAACAAGCTTTAATTGATCAATATGCACAACTTTAAATGTCCTGTCTCTGTTATTCTTAACACTTTTCTTGATTTGATACACCAGAGGCCCTACCTGTTTGACTATGGTGTATGGTCCATCCCAATTTGAGGCAAAACAGCCCCCAAACACAAATCACTTTATCATGACTTGATAATCTTCCTTTAGCTGTACAATGTCAGTGGGGTCTCCTACCATCTTGTACATCCTGCCTGCATGGAATAAACTCATGTTGTTAGTGGGTTCCTACAAAGTCTGTAACCAAGCCTGGTGATGTGCTACAGTGAAATAAGAAGGCCGTGACCTCAGAGATGGATCAAAGGGTAAATTCAATGGCATCATTCCTCCTGTCATTAAGTCAGAGGGTGAGATCCCTGATTTGACATTATGATGCCCTTATTCCCAAAAAAATAGCTGGCAAATGAATGACCCAATTAGGCCCCCTCTCTGTACAAGCTTTAGTAAGTCTCTCCTTAATGGTTTTATTTATTTTTTTAACATTTCATTAGACTGTGGGTGATATGGAACATGAAATTTCTGTTGTATTTCTAACAAATTACACACTTTTTTCATAACCTGACTTGGGAATTGAGTACCATTGTCACATTTAATGATCTGGGGCCACCCCAATGTGAAAACAATATTATTCCATAATGCAGATGCTGTAGTTTTTTCTGTCATGTCCTTAGTGAGAACAGCCTCCACCCACTTGGTAAAAGTATCTACTGCTGCCAACAAATGTCATTACCCCCTTTGGCAGGGGGAAGAGGTTTTGCAAAATCTATTTGTATACTGTACCATGCTCCCTCTGAAACTGGCACTCTTTGCAAATGAGGTTTCTATAATGTGGGGTTTGTCTGCAGGCATATTATGCATTCCTCCTCTGTTTCTTTACATAGTGTTTCTAGCTGAGGATTCCAAAACTTATGTTTTATGACAGGCCAAAATTTCTGGAAGCCTAAATGGCCCTGTAACTGATGGTTGTACTTTATTAACTGCTTAGCCAATAATTTTGGTATGTAGGGCAAAAGTGCCCGTTGTTCTTTTTTATACATATGCAACTGTGCTCCAGGAACTGGATTGGCAACCTCACATTGTGCTATTTCATCAGCATCCACTTGCATTTCCTGAATCATCAACAAATCTTCCTCAACTGTTGAGATCCCTTGGCTCACCTCTGTGATCCCTCCTATTTTGTTCTCCTCCCACTGCTGTGGATATAGAGGAAGCCCCTCCTTGGCAGCCTTTTTTGCTGCTGTCTCAGCTATGGAATTGCCAAAAAAAATGAAGATTACTATATCTTACTTAATGTGCTTTTACTTTGCAGATGCTCCATCTATTTCTGTTTTTCCACCCTAGATCACTTAATTCCTTTAGAACTGCTGCATGCTGCAAAGGTTTACCTTTGCGCTCTACAAATCCCCTCCTGGCCCAAATTTCCAAATATATGGTGAGGGTTGTTAGCACATAAGAACTGTCACTAAAAATGTTCAGCTGACTGTCTCCATACTCTTTTATAGCATTTAAACCAGACTCCAACTCTGCTCATTGGGCTGACAGATACCCAGGAAGCTTGATCATATGGGTCTCTGGTTTGGTAGTGTTAGTGTAAACTGCAAATCCTGTGCAGAATGTACCTTCTTCAAAAAATCTTGAACCATCTGCATACACACACCTGACCTCTGCACTGAATATTGATCTGAAAAAGGTGAATTTGGAATTTTGTCCACTTGTTCCTCACAAGTATGAGGAGTCCCCTCCCTCATATAGCAACTGTTGAAAAAATTAATATTTTTCCCAATGTCTATTTACATAGTCTTCTGTTCTTAAGCTATTAGCCACTTAGAACGTATAGCCTGGTTCACAGCTCCTTGTCTGAATACAGTAGGGTCTTGACTGTGTGATGTGGTGGTTGCACTATTATTGCAGAGAATTGTGTGATGAGTTCTAACTGTTGGAACTCCCCAGTATATAGCTAACAAAGCCTTTACAGAAGGGTGGTAACCCTTCTTCACTGATGATAATATTTGGTTGAAAAAGGTAATAGACCTTAACCAAGTCTGGATACTTTGCTGTAAGGTATGTGTGTATTTCTGGAGCAAGACTGCAGAGATGCTGTCATCTCCAGCTGTTGCTTGCAGATAGAAAGGATATCCTTCTGATGGTATAATTAATTCAGTTGCTACTGCACGTTTCTGTTTCAGTGTCTCCATTGCCTTCTTTTCCTCTTCTGACCATACCAAAATTGCAGTACAGGGAACTTTGCATCAATCATTTTATGCAAAGGGTCTGTGAAGACTGTATAATCTTTTATAAATTCCCTGTTATAATTCATAATTTCTAAAAAAAAAAAAACTTCTGCAAATCTTGAATTGTGGTAGGTAATAGCATGGTCAAAATATATTGCAGTCTTTCCCTGCATGGGATATGAACCTGGAGTTGCATAGTTACCCCCAAGAATTTGACTGTCTGCTGCTTCAACTCCTTTTTACTGGCCTTGACTTTAAACCCAGCATTTTGTAAGGCTAGTAAAATGTCATGTAGTGTCTTCAAATGCTCTTTTTATGTTTCTGTCTGTATCGGGATATCATCTATGTATTGTAACATTTTATTATCATAATTGAATGGCCTCAATACCTATGCCAATGTTGGATGAAACAGTACTGGAGAATTTAGAAAACCATTGGCAAACATGTCATTGCATGCTGAGTATCCTCAAAGGCAAAAGCAACACATTTCTATGAGGATTCAGCTAAAAGGTAAAGCAAAAAATCCATTTGCTGAATCAATAACTGTAAACCATTTACTCCATGGATCTAAATTAACACCCATTTCAGGTGTACCAGGCTGCTACTGGTGTGATGTACTTATTTACTAGCCTCAAGTCTAACACTAATCTGTAACTACCATCCTTTTTCTTTACTGGCCACATGGGTAAATTTGATGGACTTGACCCTTTAATTGTAATGCCTTTTCTTTCCTCAATCTCTTGTGCATTTATGGATATCTTCCACTGCTTTTCAGAGTATGGGGGTACTGTTTCTGATAGGGTGGTAACCTGTCTGTAGGTTCCTCTGCCCTTACAATGTCAGTGCCAACCAGACCATAGCCCATTTTATCTTTAGCCCATAATTCTGGAAACTGTTGCATCAATTGATACCTCAAATCCTGGATTTCATCTGTGCAGTCTACTGCACATGACTTTTTGCACATTTCTTCTGTCTGCACCACTATACATATTACAGCATTTTTATTTCTCCAGAATATTTTGTATTAAAATCTAATACAACACCTACTCCTGACATAATATCCATGTAACAAAAATTTTACTATTACTTTTTTCCAGGCGGGTTGGCTTTATTCAGGAATCTGATTTCCAAAGGCTTGCTGCTGACTTCAGCTACCTTTGACCCTTTAAATCTTGATACTATTAGCACTGTACTTGGGTCCCCTAGTGGAGGTCTGTTTGTAACTGAAATGGAAGCCCCTGTATCATTTAATGCATTGTTGCATAACTCCTTTCCCATAAATAATGAAATGTATGGTCCACCATCCTTACCAACTTTAAATTAAGTTAAATACACCAGCTGATTTGGTGCCTGGCTGCCACGCCCTTCATAACTGTTCTGAAAATCATCTGCTTTAGCACTAGCAATCACATGGAACAGAGCTACGGCATAACTTCTGGTCATCCCTCTGGCTGGAACTTTGTGCATCATTTACACCATTTACTCTGGCATTATCTGCACCAGACTGAACCATGTCTGCAAGATTAGTAGTATCTCCTGTCATCTGCTTCCCACCAGTGCAATATTTGCACTCTCTTCAGAAAACAATAAATCTGTGTGAACGTCAGACTGAGTGTGCTGTGCATCAGAAATCATACTGATGTTAGGAGCTGAAGGAGTTGTTGGCACTGTGTCTGTCTCAGATTTGAAACTTCCCAGACAAGGATACAATGAATCATACTGTGAGTAACAAGGTGGCCTTTCAGTGATCTCACTCACTGCAGCAACATTGGTCCTTTTAACCTTAATGGGAATGACTGGGACTGGTTTATTAGTACCAGCTTTAACAGTCTTGTTTTTCCACATCCAGTATTTAGGACATTGCTTTTTTGCATGCCCTAAATTTCTCCAAAAAAAAAAAAAAAAAAAGATTTAACTGATGACCTGTTTTCTGCCATAGTTGTTTGAGTCTGTCTACTAGCCACAATTTTTGTATCTCTAGAACATATTTTATTACTTGCATCTGATGGTTGCAAAATATGCTTTTGTCTAATGAGTAAACATACTGCCTTTGTCAATGTTTTTGCTGTAGCAATCACATTTAGCTTAATGGCTGTAAGTCCCTGAATGCTTTGCAAAAAAGCTATAATCACGTGTTTCTGTACATTATCCTGTGCCATTTTTCTGTCAGAATAATTGTGCACTACTGCATATACTAAAGGGGACAATGTTGCAATTAACTGTGCGCTACTGCATATGCTAAAGAAAACAGTGTTGCAGTTAATTGTGCACTGCTGCATATGCTAAAGAAAATAATGTTGCAGTTTTCATAAGACCATCTGTTTTAGTTATTCCGAACTGATCTAATAACCTGGGATCAAAACACATTTTCTGTTTCAAAGCTTGTAAGGCAGCATGCATTCTTGCACGTATATTATCAAGCAGTAACTTACGTGATTTTAATATAAGTCTTAAAGAGTCTTAGGAAGAAAACCTTTAAAACATTTTGACAGTTCTTGTCCTCAAGTTACCCCAGTATAGTGGACCAGTCTTTAAAAACCATAAGATTCTGAAATAATAACTTTCTGTCATTTTGTTTGGGTTATAGATGTAACAGCTTTGATCTATGATAGAATTTCTGAGCTGTGGGTACACCCACTGAATCTGCAGCTACAGTTTTTAACTGGTGTGAGGACTGCCCTTGATTTCTGATGTCTTTTGCAGTTGATTTCAGGTGCTGTTTATTAGTCTTAAGCAACTTTCGTATCCCACTTGTAAGCTTACCTGCATTCTGTCTAAAAGTGGTAATATACCTATTTTGGTCTTCATGCAATTTTATAGCTTTTAACCAGCTTATCATAGGATACTTCAGCATTATCTGTGGTATTCCTTCAGGACAGAAATGTTTCATAATTACTTAAATCTGGACAAGCCTTGTTTTTGTGAAGCATCTAGTTTGTTTATTGAAGTCTGTAATGTATTAACTGTAGTAACTGCACTTACTGATATTACTAACATCTGAATAAGATTGATTCTGCTGCCCTTATTACTGGATTTTCAGTACAACCCATAATTACACATGCCTAACATAGCTTTAGCAATAATCTGAAATTTAGAAGTGTGCTTGGAGAACAATTACTATTACATTGTATACAGTTTTGTATAAACCAATCCACAATGTTTCACCACACAACATAAGGTGACTGTGGAACTATCCAGACTGACTGAGCATTTACTGGCTGACTTAGTTTTGAAATCCATGCTAATAGATAAATGAATGCTTACGTAAAGAAGACTGGTGCATCATCTGCTGTGGCTGTCTTCTATATGGAGTTGTCTGGGATATCAGTGGTGTCCTACCGAAAAGTCTGCTCTGGAAGGAGCAACTGTATTATCATCGGCAGCAGCCTTTTACTGTATGGAGTTCATGTCTGGGATATCAGTGGTGTCCCACCAAAAAGTCTGCTCTGGAAGGAGTAACTGTATCATTGTCGGCAGTGGCCTTTTTCTGTATGGAGTTCATATCTGGGATATCAGTGGTGTCCTACTGAAAAGTCTGCTCTGGTAGGAGCAACTGTATTATCATCGGCAGCAGCCTTTTACTGTATGGAGTTCACATCCGGAATATCAGCGGTGTCCCACCAAAAAGTCTGCTCTGGAAGAAGTAACTGTATTATTGCTGGCAGTGGCCTTTTTCTGTATGGAGTTCAAAGTCTCCCATCTTGAAAAATACTGATGTGCTACTGAAAAGTCTGTTATGAAACACTTCTGCTGTAGTTCCTGATAGACTGGAAAAAGGTGTCACTGTAAACTGTTAACAAATAATAAAAAGATATGCTGCAGTAATGAAACCTTGAAGTTAAACTGGCTGATGCACTTGAAACTGTACATGAAAGGGATACTCACTACAGCTGTATCTGATCAGGGATCTTCAGAGTAACTGTTGGGTTTCAAGAATTATGTTCCTCTCCCCATTCAGGCCATTTTGTTCACCATTGTCAGAAATCAGATTTCTGCTGCCACAGATTTGCTTAATAATAGTTTATTGTAGTGAGTAACATATAATGTAATAGCAGCAGATATAAATGTCACAGCAGCATAATAAAATGGTATATAGCAGCATAATATATCAAATAACTGAAAGCATGAAAGTAGTTCAATAACTATATATGAACAAGTCTTGTACCAGACATTAACTAACGCCTCTGTCCTAACCATACATATTATATTACTTTAGTCAAATTATGTTCCTCTGGGAGTGTTATCCACCCCCTTAGCCTTGGTTTTCAAACCTTGTATTTTAGGTGCCTATCAGTGCCTAACTGTCTATTCTTTATCTAGCATTCCATTGCAAGTACACATTTCTCTCCCTTGAAAAAGGAACATTCTGTAGCTTTTCCTTCAGAACTATTATTTCTGCATCTCTCATGCTTAGCCAGCAAGGTTATATTTTCCTTTCTACTGAACTGTCTTTCTCTGTTCTACTATTTATTCTGCCTTATACCTAACAACTACATTTTATGTGTTAAAAATTGACTATTGTGCTCTTTATTAGTCTACCACATTTGCAAATGTGTGTATCATAATGCCAGGTCACATTCATGTTATCCTGGAGAATTGGAGTAATACAGCTTCAATACTGAGGGGTATTTGTTCATTACTGTTCATAGGTTCATAGGTAGGTACTAGGCTATCTGCCTGAAGGCATTTACAAACCTAGCCAGAATGTGTTGGCTTTGCCACCCCCTTAGATTAGTTCCCTGTGCCTCTGTCCAGCAGAGCCACTGAAGTGATCCCCGAGGTAAACTTTCTGTTTCCCATCCACTCATCAAGGTTTCTTTTGAAGAGTGTTAGTGAGGAGCTCTGCCTAATGTAGATTGGGATCTTGTTCCATAGCATGGAAAGTCTCTGGGACAGGAATCTATCCCTCCAGCATGTCCTATTTATTGTTGTGGTGAGGTTTAGATCCCTAGAGCGTGTGGCTCGAGGGGATAAGGTTTTCTTTAGGTGGAGCATGTCCATCAATTCTGGGTTGGACATGGCCTTGTATGTCAGGCAAAGATCACCTCTGAGTAGGCGGTATGCAACCGAGTACAGCTGGAGTTTCTTCAGTCGAGCTGCATAGGGCATCTGCTTGAGGCCAGTGATCCTCTTGGTGAGGTACTTCTGTTGTCTTTCCAGCTGTTGCAGGTGTCTTGTAAGGTACATCCCAAATGGGGCGTTGTACTCTATGATGGGTCTGATGAGTGATGAGTAGAGGGGCACAATGACCTCTTTTGATCTGGATGGGAACCCTTTTGTGATTAGGTGGGCCATGTAGAAGGATTTTCTAACCACTTTGGAAATGTGATTATCAAAGGTGAGATTGCTATCTACTTGGGTCCCCAGATCCCTTATTATGTCTTCCATATTTAGGGGACTACCACCTATGTGGTAGTTTGTGGGTACTTTTTTTTTTCCAAAGGGGATGACTATGCACTCTTTGGCATTTAGCTTGAGACCATGATTTTGACACCAGGTATCCATCTCAGTGAGACCCTTTTGGAGGATGTCTGTGTCAGCCGGAGAGTCAATTATAGCCCCTAGTTTGCAGTCGTCTGTGAACTTGGTCAGCCATAGTCCTCCTGTGCTTACCTGTACCTCTGAGAAGTATATGCTGAACAGGAGGGGTCCTAGGACTGAGCCCTTGGGAATGCCACTTATAACTGGTTTAGGGTCGGACCTAGCTCTCACAACTCTCACCATGTGGGTTCTGTCTGTGAGCCAGTTGGCAACCCATCTTGTGACGTAGGGGTTTATGTTCAGGCTGGTGAGCTTGTCTATAATACCAGAATGGGGAATGGTATTGAAGGCCTTAGTGAGGTCTAGGTAGGCTGTGTGTCAACCTTTCCCTCATCTATAGCCTTGGTAACTGTCTCAAAGAAGTCCACCAGGTTTAGGAGGCATGATCTGCCCTTAACAAAGCCGAACTGGGTAGGGTCCAGTGTTTGGAGGTTCCCAATGTCTCTGTTAATGAGTTCCATGATGATGCACTCCATAGCCTTGCGGACCAAGCTAGTCAGGCTTATAGGACAATAGTTCCTGGGGTCTGTTGTGGCTCCACCTTTGTAGAGTGGAATAACCATTGCTGTGTGCCACTCTATGGATGTGTAGCCTGTGGAGAGGCTGAGTTTGAACAGTGTGTTTAGGTGAGGGGTTAGTTCATCTTTGAGCTCATGTAGGATGCAGCCTGAAACACCATCCAGTCCCACTGATGCTGTGTTTTTGGCTTTGGAGAGGGCTGTTTTAACCTGAGTGTCTGTGATTTCAGGGACTCTACATTCTTCTGGTATGGTTTTGGACCCTTTTGGGAGTGAGAAGGGGGGGTGAAGTTTGCGCTGAACCTGTCTGCCAGGATATTGGCGATATTGTTCGGTTCAGTGTATTTTGTACCATTCTGCACTACCTCCGAGTAGATCTGAGCATTGCCACTTAGATTCTTGATATAGCTAAAGAATGCCTTGTCGTTATCTTTGGAGTCCTTGGCAATTTTTCTTTCAAAGCTCGCCTTGGATGATTTTATGAGGGATTGTAGTTTCTTGCTGATACTGATCAGGGATGTATTCCCTTCTTGGGATTTTACTCTTTTTTGCACTAGTTTCCTCCTTCTATTGTATAGCTTGCTTATGGCAGGAGTCCACCAGACTGGTTTCCTTTTCTTGGAGGAGTGAGTCTTGGTTTTACTTGGGATGGCATGATCCATGCATTCTTGTAGGTGCCCATAGAATGCATTGGTAAAGGATTTTGCAGCTTGGACAGTATTATCCTTCAGCATGGGGGCTTTGAAACTTTCCACTTAGGTCTTAAATAAAGTGAAGTTTGCTTTTGAAAAGTTTTTCATGTTTGTTTTCTTGTCCGGGAGTGGGGGTGGAATGTGGATATCCAAAGTGATTTGTTTATGGTCAGATCTAACCAGCAAGGGGTTTACCTCTGATGTGGAACACCAGTCACCCATGTTGGTGATGACCAGGTCCAATATGTTGTCACGTCTGGTGGGAGTGTTGGCCAGTTGAACCAGGGCATTTGAGTTTATAAATTCTAGAAAATTTTGGGCAAGGGAGTTAGTACTTGAGTAGTTCTCCCAGTTAATGTTTGGGTAATTGAAATCACCCAATATTAGGGTGTTTGGTAGGACCTTTATATTTCCCAGTGTTTCCAGAAATGCAGAATGGGGATCCAGGGACATGGTGGGTGATTTGTAGCAAGCTACAATTTGAATTGCAGTTTTGCCTGTTGTTAGTTGCATGTGGATGATCTCTGAAGCATTGTGCTGTGCCACTAACCTGGAGGTGTGGGTATCCTTGATGAATATGGATATGACCCCACCTTTTGTATTTTGGTTTGGGTTCTGTGGCTGACATGTATGGTATGAGTTGTAGCCTGTTAGTGTTGGGGTGCTCTCTGGAGCCTTAAACCAGGTTTCTGTTACTGCACATATATTGATTTTCTCCATACTGAGCAGTGCCTCGAGTGCATGCATTTTGAGGTTTAGACTTCTGGCATTGAGTAGCATTACCCTCAGTTTTTTGTTACTTGTGCTACAGCCTAGTTAGACATATGGGAATGTCTGACACAGGCAGCATGGTGAATAGTCTGAGGGGCAAACATTATTCGAAGGAGATTTTAGTCCACTGTTGGTCATAATGTTCATATTAATGTTTTCCATACTTATACATCAGTGTCTAAATGATAAGCTAAAAGAAATGTACCACATGGTCAGCTGACAAAGCAATGAGAAAGGCCAAATTCTCAGATGCTAAGAATAGTGTGCTCAGTCAGGGTCTCAGTTTCCATGATTTACAGCTCCTTAATTTGGATGTAGCCACACAGGCCTACCATTGCCATACCTGGAAAAGCCTGGTGGTGGTCCTGTTCGTGGCCGGACCAGCTTTATGCAATAGCCTGACAGAGCACCAGCAATATTATTTATGCTGCACAACAACAGGCTGCCCACCTGGCATGGAAATATAGTTTGATGGGTGAAGTCACCTCTTATGAAGATGGGAGGAGTTTCTGGTGTCTGTCAGGGGCACTGAGACTTCAAATAAGGCCCCATGTTTTGATGCTGAATGTCAGTGCAAAAGCTCACTGGGCCCCAAGAATATCTACTGAAAATGCCCCAGCTATGTCCAGCTGTGTCTCTTCTTCAGCACATGTAAGTTCCACACAACCCTTCTTCTCTGGCCTAGCTGTTCCTGTTGTCTATTTGGGTTGTATAGGAACATTGGAGATTTTGCACCAGCACCACAACCCTCATTTAATAATACACATAAAGTAATGGGCTTTACTTATGCAGGTTGTTACACTTTGCTGTGTTCACATGAGATTCTTTATCTGATACTAATGCTGTGGAACTGCCACCACCTGAGGTCAGAGGATCTGATGCCTCTGAGAATGATACCAAGCATGAAATGGCACAGTCAGGCGGTATAAGGTGTTTGTGCTGGACACAGGGAATGTAACCACTGCATCCCCTACACATTTGATGGATACAATGTCAATGTCTGCAGACTCCCTGGAAATATGCACAAGGCAGGGAAGACAGGTTACTGGGGAGACATACCATCACTCAGGAATATGTATAACCTCATACCAGACACAATTCTGTTTCTGCCAGTAGCTGTAATAGGCAGGGGAGACACAAAGGGGTGAGTACTGATTCTCAGTACAGATATTGTTACAACCTACTCCCTGAATTCAATGTGTTAACAATTTGCAACTCAGTGTATGTGCAAGACCATCATGGAGACATGGGGTAGTATCACTACAGCCATGGCTCGATCTATTAGAATTAAAACCAAATCCACCCCATGGCTCTCAATAGAAACAAAGCAAAAAATCCAACTCAAAAATAAGATCTGGAACAAATCCCGCTCTACAAAAAACACGGCAGACTACCAACACTACAAACTACTAAGAAATGAGACCAAAAAAGCCATAATGACCGATAAAAAAAACTATTACCTAAAATCTCAGCAAACTCGCAAAAATTGCCCACAAAATTTCTGGGCCAATATAAATGAGCTACTACAGCCTAGTAAACCTACCACACCCAACCCACAAGGCTCTGACACAATGAACCACAACCAAATTGCCAACGACTTTAACTCCTTCTTTACAGACACAATTCATATTCTAGCTAGTCAACTCTCTACAAATGACACAGTTATATCTAAATATGACTTAAAGCCACCTCCCCCTTTTCTCTTCCAACCTGTCCCCACAACCTACATACTCTCCCTTATCAAAAAACTCAAACCTTGTACCCCCTCTGCTGACTTACTACCCGCAGAATACTTGCAATTAGCAGCCAGTTCCATAGCCTACCCAATTTCCATACTCGTAAACAGAACCATCACAGAGGGATATGTCCCAAAACTTTGGAAAAAATCTCACATCATCCCACTTCACAAGGGTGGAAATTCTACTGAATTTTCAAACTACCGCCCTATAGCCCTGCTCTCTCCCTTATCAAAAATCATGGAAAGATGTATACACAAGCAACTGCTGAACCATCTTCTCAAATACAACTTACTTTCTAATACCCAGCATGGTTTCAGACCTTCCCATAGTACCACCACTGCCCTCCTCTCCTTTACAGACACCATCAACAAAAATCGTAACCACAACACACTTTCCTCAGCTCTCTTCCTAGACCTCTCAAAAGCTTTTGACATGGTTAACCACCAAATACTCATAAATATCCTCCAATCTATGTCACTAGAAACCCAACCCATTAACTGGTTCAAATCCTACTTAAATGACAGACACCAAGCAGTTCTCTGGAAAACCACCCTATCTTTGCAGCTTCCTGTTACCATTGGTGTTCCCCAAGCGTCTATATTAGGTCCCCTTCTGTTTTCTTTGTTTATCAATGACCTCCACCAAATAGTTCCACAAGCTACATGCATTCAATACGCAGATGATTCCACACTCATTTGCTCAGCCACAACAGTACCTAATCTTCACTCCCTTACACAACACATATTTAACTCCGTTGAAGAATGGTTTTCCCAACGCTGTCTCCTACTTAACCCCAAAAAACTAAACTCCTCCTCTTTACACCCTCCAGTAAATCTCCTCATATAGACTTTACAATATCATCTAAAAATGGCACACCTATATCTCAAGACCTCACGACTAAATTATTAGGAATTACCATAGATAACAACCTTAACTTTGATACACATATAAACAACACCTTGAAAAATACTAACAAAAAAATAGGCTCTCTCTACCGAATCAAACCTTTCCTCACTCCAGACTCTAGAATTACTATTGCTCAAACCCACCTTATCTCTCCCCTCCTCTATGCCTCCCCCATATTAACAAACCTATCAAAAAAAATCTTCTTAAATTAGAGAACTCTTACCACAATATAGCAAGATTTGCTACAGGCAACCCATTCAAAACCCACCATTGTATCAATCTAAAACTACTAGGCTGGCTTGAATTTCAGCACCAGCTTAAAATCAATCAATTAACCATTGCCCATCAAATTCTGCATCAACCTGACAAAACACCTATACTATCTACCCTTATCCACCCCTACCATAACCTAAAATCCCTAAGATCTGCACACAAATTTCTTGTAAATATTGACAAATCAAACAACAAAGCTGGTGATTCCCTCTTTTCCAACACTGTTGGAAAACATTGGAATCTGCTCCCCTCTGAACTTACCACTATTCACTCAAAATCTCTCTTCAAAAAGAAAATTAAACTCCACCTCAAATCCCGATGGATGTGCCCCTGCACTAATCCTGACTAACACTCTATGCCTTCAGACAAATCCCTTCATCCTATAACCCTAACCCCCCTCTTATCTTACACACTCTCCCTTTTAACCTCCCCTTCAAACTACTTAAAAAATATATATATATTTTATATTGTTAAGCTTTATATTGTTAACTGTATAACCTTGCTTGTAATTTTTTTTTTGGCTCATTTTTGTGTGTACTCTTTGCATATTGTTTTCCCTTACTTTCTTGTAATATAGTAAATGTACTTCTTCTTAAACTCTGGAGCTTAACTCCTCGGGCCTCTACTGAAAATGGACATGTATCCAGCTAGACTAGCCCGGTCAACAAATGTAAAATAAAATAAATAAAATAAATGGCAGAGCTGGTCAGTTTGATTCAGGTTGTGCAGGATGACCTAAGTGAGTGTATGTCTCACATGTGTAACTGATTTGATAGACTAAATCATGTAGTGGAGCACACCCTGTCCACTCAAAGGTGACTGCCCAGCTTGGAGCACTGTTAACAATGCTGCTCCAGCAGTACCTCTGTGAATGAGGTCACCATGGCCATGGATGACATAGACCACATTCATGCAGCACCAGCACATTGACTGCTGCATCTGTTGTTAGTCTATCCCTTGGAAAGGTTATGCCCAAGGTTATGACATCCATGACAGTGACACATATGCAGAGGGACCTAGATTACAGGCAGGCAACATGCCAACATCTAGTGAGGCTGAAGAGGCTACACCTGTGGACAGGTGCATGCACAAGATATTCAGCCCCCTACCATGGGTGCCTTGGACCTGTTCACTATATCAGCATGCAGAGTTGTACCTATTGCCAATATTGTGTTCCTGCAAATGAGCAGTCACACTAACATTAACCCCAGTGCATAACACACACACACACACACACACACACACACATATATATATATATATATATATATATATATATATATATATATATATATTTTATTTTTATTTTATTTATTTTACATTTGTTAACCGGGCTAGTCTAGCTGGATATATGTCCATTTTCAGTAGAGGCCCGGGGAGAAAAGCTCCAAGCATGAACGGTGTGAAAGTTAACAATGTATAGGCATAAGAAGGATTACAGAATAATTTAGTATTAGTCTTAAAAAGAGAATTCATGCTACATTATTGAACTACAACAGTTAATTTATAAACATACATAGCTATCATAGAGAGTAGAATAGTCTAAAGGAGTAAATAAAAATGCATTTCAAATTATAGCAAGTTTAATAGAGACTCTACTAACTGATTATTCATCGCACAGTAGAAGGTATGTGCAAGTCTCAGGTAGGGAGGAGAGGACAAGTGGTGTATACATCATTCAAAGAAGGAGAAGTAATATGAATTGGATAGTTAGTTAAAAGGAGCAGGGAAAAGGGGTAATTAATAAATAAAAGGTGAGAGACCAATGTCAGTCAGGTTAGTGCGTGGGCAAAGCCAGTGAGTTTTAGATGTTCTTTTAGGTGTTTTTTAAAAAGAGAAGTAGAAGCAAGGGAAGATAATTCTGAGGGAAGCTGGCTCCAGATTTTTCCTGCAGTGTTTGAAAAGAGAGAATCCCCAGCTTTGTTTTTAGCTTTTTTAGAGGAAACTAGAAAATTATTAGCAGAACGTAGTGTGGAAAGATTTGTATAAGGTGTAATCAGATTAGTAAGGATAGGGGTGTTGTTAGGCTGGTATAGGATCTTTTGTGTGATGAGTAATTGTTGACAGATTATGTGGTTTTTCAATTCTAGCCATCCTAGTTGTTTGAGGTTAATGCAGTGGTGAGTTTTAAAGGGGGAGCTTGTGATAAATCTAGCTATGCTATTATAACAGGTGGAGAGTTTCAAGAGATTAGTTTTGGATAGGTTAGTATAAATGATAGAGGCATAGAAAAGGGTAGAAATGAGGTGTGTTTGGGCAATAGTTTTCTTAGCAGAAGGGGTAAGGAAGGCTTTGATTCTATAGAGGGTACCAAGGTTTTTATTAACAGACTTTATAGTGGAGTTGATGTGTTCATCAAAACTGAGACGATTATCAATAGTTACACCTAGAAGGCGGGTTGTAGTATCTGGGGTAATGATAGTACCATTGTTGGAGGTTAAAGAGAGGAATGGAGTAGGTAATTTGTGAGTAGGGGTGAAAAGCAGTAATTTAGTTTTTTTAGGATTTAGGAGGAGGCAGGTTTGTATAAACCAGTTTTCAACATTTTGAAAAACAGTTTGGGTAAGGGAGTGTAGAGTGGCTATGTTCTTGGCAGTACAGATTAAGGTGGAGTCATCAGCATATTGAATACATGTGGCTTGTGGTATGGCATCATGTAGATTGTTAATAAATAAAGAAAAGAGAAGGGGACCTAGGATATAGCCCTGGGGTACTCCGATATTGACTGGTAGTAGTGAAGATAAATTGTTTTGCCAAAGAACAGCTTTCTGTCTATTTTCCAGATATGACCTAAACCATTGTATAGCTTGAGGGTTGAGAGAATGGGCAATTAGTTTGTCTAGTAGTGGTTTGTGGTTAACCATATCAAAGACTTTAGACAGGTCAATAAATAGGGCAGAGGAGAAAGAGTTATTGTTACGATTTTTATTTATGGAATCTGTAAAGGATAAGAGGGCAGTCGATGTGCTGTGGAATGGCCTAAAGCCATGTTGGCAGTTTGCAAGTAGGTTATTTTGTAGTAGATGAGAAAGTAATTGTTTGTGAACACATTTTTCCATTATCTTAGTTAGAGGGGAAAGTAAGGCAATAGGGCGATAGTTAGAAAGCTCAGTAGAAGGACCACCTTTGTGTAGTGGGATAATATGGGATATCTTCCATAGTGCAGGGATTTTGCCTTCTGTAATAGTCCTGTTGATAATGATGGAGATTGGGTATGCTATGGCTTTTGCTGCTATTTGTAGGAATTCAGATGGGAGACGGTCAGCGGAAGGGGTGCAAGGTTTAAGTTTTCGAAGTAGTTTACAGATGAGGGATGTAGATACCGGTTGTATCTGAAAGGTAGGTAGGGGACTATTACAGGTGTTAGTTTGGAAAGTGATGGGAGGTGGTAAAGAATTAGCTAGTGTTAGAACAGCTTCAATAAAGTAGTTATTAAAGGCATCGGGGATCAGGGTGGAGTTATTATGGTTGAAGCCAGTTGGGTCTGGAGTAGTGGTGTTGCCTGGATGAAGGAGTTTGTTTATTCCTGACCAGAACTTTTGAGGAGTTTGTTGGTTGGTTTGTTGTAGTTGAAGGTAGAAATCTTTTTTATCTCTAAGAATATCCTTTTTAGTGGCATTCCTTAGCTGTTTATAGTGAATGTGATTTGTTGGGCATTTGGTAGCTCTCCATTTTGCCCAGATTTTATTTCTAAGGAGTATCTTCTGCCTGGTTTGTTTTGTGAGCCAAGGGGCAGATTTGGTTTTTATTCTAGTAGTGCGTATAGGAGCATGGCAGTCAAGGATCTGAAGAAAGTTAGTATTAAAGTGGGTAATGGCTTCATCAAGTTCTAGATGGACTAGTGGTGACCAGTCACATGCTTGCAGCTCCGTTAGGAAGCTGTCAGGATTAAAGAATCTTTTTGAGCGAGAGGTTTTGATGTTATGAGTGTTTGGATGATGGACTTTTTGTCTAATAATGTAGGTAAGCATGTGGTCGCTGATATCATCAGGAAGGGTTCCTGGAGTATAATTGTTAGGGTGACTATTAATAAGGATCCAATCCAGAGTAGTTTCCTTGTTACTGGGTTTGTGGATTCTTGTGGGAGTTGTTATTAATTGTGTGAAACCAAAAAAGTTTATATGATTGGTAGGGTTCATAGAACTACAATTGAACCAGTCTATGTTAAAGTCACCAAGCACAATGGTCTCCTGGGGTAGTTGGGTAGAGAGATGAAGAAGTAGGTTCTCAAGAGTACTGGTATTATTACCTGAGGGTAGATACATACAGAGAAGGTAGATTGATTTGGAATTATTGATTTGGAGTTTGGTAGTTAGGATTTCTGAACTGGTGGCAAATGATGGAAGATCATTAATGGGGGTAATTGGGAGGTTAGATTTATAAATAATGGCTATACCTCCACCTTTTTTGTTTTTTCGGTCATTTCTAAGGATGTTAAATCCTGGAGGGGTAATTTCCTGGTCTAGAGTAGATGGTTTAAGCCAAGTTTCTGTAAGACATAGTATGTCAAATGAGTGAACATCAAGGAGAGCATGTAGATGGGAAATTTTATTGTTTACACTTCTAATGTTAAGGTGGTGGTATATATATATATATATATATATATATATATATATATATATATATATATATATATATATATCTTGAGAGAGAGAGAGAGAGGGAGTGAGAGATAATATACGTTATGTATGGAGCTCAATGATTACACCCCAATATTTGGAAAAAGACAAACCAGTTAAGTGCCAGAGAGGGGCACAAGATCCAACCCTAACACATGTTAAGCACCCCTGCTAATGTTGTTAAGGATGGGTCTAGTGCCAGGCAATAAAATCTGCCAGTACTCACCAGCAAATGACAGCAGCAGAAGTAAAAGATTTGTCTCTGCTTCTATATGTACCAGTAACATGACCCCAACTTCCTCAAATAAACTCAGCTGTAAGAATAACAGGATGTGTTTTCATCCATTGTCTGAAGGACATGAACTCTGAAACTCAGATGTATGTCATTATTCAGTGAATTCAAGCCTCAGTGTTTTGTTTGAAAAACACAGATTTTGTGAAGAATGAATATGAAGCAATAATCTGGATGTTCTGTGAAAATATGGACTGTTGAGATGCATGGAGATGGTGTAAATGTAACAGGCTATGTTACCGATCTATATTACATAATCAAACAAGCAGAATGTTGACTAACCTTTAATCAAAAACACATTCGAAAACCACAATAAAGAAACACCAAACGAAAATAGCAGCCAACTGGAAAAATCTTTACTACTTACGAGTTTTCCGAAGAAGACTCTGATTTATTTGATGAGTGGAAAGATATTTCACTCAAATGTACTCTTGGCTGGTTAAAAGTTTTGATCAAACGTAATGAAAGAGCTTTAAAAAAAGTACGGGATGAAATAGTTAGTATGCAGGATAAACTGTTTTCTGACTCCTCTTAGGCGGAGTTTGAACACAATATTGTGAGCATTAAAGGTCGTGTTTCTAAAATTGAGCAGCAGGTAATCCAGCGAAAAAAGAAAAAATATATGCGGGACAGTAATGATTATAGCTCGGGCAAGATCTTTTCCTGGCAATATGACTTTAAGAATAGGCGGGGTAAAGCTTCTTTAAAAAACAGAAGAAGCAGATCCCGCGATCTTAGAGACACTTCCGTTTCATCCATGGAACTAGTTCAGTGGGGAGAAAGAGCATCTCATTTGAAGAGCTAAACATGGAGGAAGCATCTGGCTCTAATGGGGCATCGGAAGCAAGCGTTGCAACAGGCGACAAGGTGAATCAAAGAAAAGGTCGGAATCGTCGTTTCCAGCCCAGGGGTGGAAGGAAATAACTTTAAATCTAATTCGTCTATTATTGGTAAAGAAAGACTTATTTATGACTTTTCTGCTGATGAACAGGTTCTATCCAATGTTTCTGTATCCGATAATACTTGCACCAATTCAAATTTAAGTATTATAAATTTGTCTGATTGCATTATTACAAGTGATATGCGAAATGTTTTATGTAAAGGGACCAAGTTTATACCTACGCATATCCCTAGTTTAGCAGAGATTTTGATTGAAGTTAGAAATTTCTGTAGAAAGTTGCATTTGAAAGTGTTTTTTCATAATAACAAAATGAGTTTGGATATACACTCAAATGATGATTCTTTTCTGGATGATTCTCTTTTAGATATTTCTTTACATGAAAATGATTTAGTTGATATTTATAAGGTTCAAAATACTGAAGATCTGGATGGCGTAAACTTTGAATATAACACTGGTTATGGTAAATTTAATATTCCACAGGTTCCATATACTAGTGATTTTATGCCTTCTAAAATCAACTATAATATCAATACCTTTGAAAGAGTTTTGAATAAACAAATTGTTAAAGAATATGGTCTATTCAAAAAGAAAACAAAGCAATTTAATTTAACCAAGGGAGAATGGAAGGCGCTCTGTCACATTAGGAAGCTTAGTGACTCTTATGTCTTTGTAGAGTCAGATAAGGGAGGTAATTGGGTTGTGTTTAATAAAGAAAAATATAATTTGATAGCCCTAGATTTATTGGCAGATTGCAATGTTTATACTACTCTTTCTAATAATCCTAAAGTGGAATTTAATAATGCTCTACATGATTTATTGGACAGAGGAGAAAGACTGGTTTTTTTCTCTACTGGGGATGTGAAAAAATTATACATAAAAAATCCAAATGTTGCGAGGTTTTTTATTTTACTTAAAGTACATAAGTATTTGAATAATCCCCCAGGACGTCCAATTGTTAGTGGTAAAGGGGCCTTCCTACAAAATGTGGGTATCTTTTTGGACTCTATTTTAAAGGAACATGTCATAAGAATTCCATCTCATGTTAAAAATACCAAGGAAGTCTGTGATAGCTTCAAGGGTAGAATTTGGCAGGATAATTTTTATTGGGCAAGTGTTGATGTAAAATCCCTATATACTTCTATTTCTAACAAATGGGGGTTGGATGCAGTATTTAAGTTTCTGGGGGATGGACCTAGAACATCATTTATTATTTCCCTTTTGGAATTTTGTCTCACTCACAATTTTTTTGAATTTGATAAAAAATATTATTTACAAAAGGAAGGCACGGCAATGGGTGCTAGTTTTGCTCCCTCCTATGCTATAATTTTCATGGGGTATTTTGAAAATCTGTTTTTGTATACTACAACTTTTTTTCACAAAAATGTCATTGTGTACAAAAGATTTATTGATGATTTGTTGTTTTTGTGTCAGGGTGACCCATTGGAGTTCAATGATTTTATATCTAATTTGAAATTGAATCCATGTGGCTTGGACTTTACTTATGTTGTGGATACAAGGTCCATCCAGTTTTTGGATATTAATTTCTATATTGGTTGCGATGGAAAAATTCATCATAAACCATTTCACAAGACAACGGCAGTCAATAATTTTCTGCATGCTACAAGTATGCATAGCACTGATTTAATCAACTCTTTACCTTTAGGAGAGTTTAAAAGAATTGCTGGAAATACATCAGAGGTTAGGAATATTAAAAGGGAATTTGATTTAATTTGTGAAAAATTAAAGAATAGGGGATATCAGTGGAATAATATTATGTCACATAGAAAAAAAGTGGAAAGAGATTTAAATTTGGGTTTTTTGGAATTTTATCCCTATTATAACAACAAGGAAAGCAAAAATAATAGAGGATTTTTGAAAACAACCTATAGGGGTAAGATTGTTTCAGATGATGAGGATAAAATATTTTTTGTCAATAGGTATTCCCTTTTTTCGTCTAGTCTGAAACGAATGGTCCAAGAATTATGGCCCATTATTATTGGTGACGATTTTCTTAAAACTATAATACCTAATAAGATTATTTTTCCCATAGCAGGTGTAGTAACCTGAAGGAGTTGGTTAGATATAAAGGTAGGAGGGACAAAGTTAGGAATGCGGGTGCTTTTGCTTGTGGACAATGTAAGATATGTATAAATATTGTAAATTTGGATGGCAGTGAAATAAATGGCATTAAGTATAATGCCATTGATTATTTTAATTGCAATTCTTTTGGGGTAATTTATATAATTGGTTGTAATTGTGAGAATAAAAAATGGTATATAGGACAAACAAAAAGAAAGGTTAAATTGAGGGTTATGGAACACATGGGAGATATTAGGAATGTTAGATTGGATAGTCCAGTGGCTAATCATTTTCATCAGTACCACAATGGTGAATGTGTAGATCTAATATTTAGTGTTTTGGCTAAACCTGAGGGGGGGGGGGCAAACTCTAATTTTCATAAAAAACTACTAAGAATGGAATCAAATTTTATAGTAAATTATAAAACTTTACATCCCAATGGGTTAAATCTAGAGATTTAAATATGAAATATAACATTGTTAGTTATATTATTTATTTCTTCGTTGCAATGTAGTATTGGTCCATGAGAGAGTTCTTTAACAAAAAAAATTATTCAATTTAATTAATTGTTTAATGGTCTGATTATGTGATTAACTGGTGTATTTAATGACTGGTTTTGTATGTAATAATTCATTCCATTGAAGGCGAAGGCCGAGGTACCAGAATTCAGTGAAAAAAGTAAAGATTTTTCCAGTTGGCTGCTATTTTCGTTTGGTGTTTCTTTAACCTTTAATCAAAACTACCACAACCAAGACCTCTGCAAGGATGGCAGGTGCACAGGCTCAAAAACCAAAAATCCCAACAACAAAAAGCCAGCACCCAACTGGCGCATACATATTTTAATGTGTAAAAACAGAAACAACAGACCGGTTTCAGCCCAATGACCTTTTTCAATGTGAAACACAATCAGTATAAGCACCACATTATTTACCAAAATGTAATGGAATAACTGAACATGAATTAAACAATTATTAGAAATGTTCATTAAGACCAGGTGGAAATATTCCACCTAGTTTCACAATCCAAGATTTTTCTTTTTTATTCAAAAATTTATGCCAACCTGTTTTCAGGGATCTATGTCCCAAAATTCTGTCAATATCAATAAATTTAAAAGTTGCTGTCTTATGAACAATGGTATGCTTATATAACGCATTTGCCACATGTTTGTTTATAATGTTGCTGAGATGTTCTGAAATGCGCAGTTTTAGGGATCTGGAGGTTTGGCCAACATAAAAGGCTGAGCATGAACAGGCTACAAGATAAATAGCCCAATCACTGTTACAATTACCAAACACTTTAATAGAAAAACCTTAGAGGTATTTTTACTTGAAAACTCTTTAGTCTGACAAATAAATTTACAGAAAGAGCAATGGCCTCAAGGGTGGCACCCCACCACTTGTGTCCCATCCAGTGTAGCATGTACAGAGTGTTCCAAAGGCACAAAATGTTTATAATGACTAAAATGACTTCCCAATGTTTTGCCCCTATGGAAAGAGAATGAACAGCTATTGTCTAATAAATCACACAATCTGTCATCAGGCAAAAGAATATACCAGTGCTGTTGTTAAATAAATCTTCATCAAAATGTATATAATCTTCATGCATAGAATGTGCTCAAACAATGAAGATTATATAAATTTTGCTGAAGAATTAGTTAACCGCTTTCGGGAATGTGGATATTCTCTGGCTAAGGTTAGGCAGACTAGAAGGGAAGTACAACTGCTCTCCAGAAATGACCTTCTTAAATATAAAAATCATCGTCCTCAAGTGGACAGCAAAATCAGGTTAATTGCCACCTATTGTAGGAAATACTCATGAATTTCTAGATATAGAGCAACAGCACTGATTTATTCTTTTGTTATGCTTCTTATGTTGAAGCATATACTTTGAAGTTGTACATGTATGTAAAATGTTGGAGCATATACTTTGAAGTTGTACATGTATGTAAAATGTTGGAGCATATACTTTGAAGTTGTACATGTATGGAAAATGTTGGACCATAGTGAGGCTGGGTCTTATTTTAGAATTGGTCAAAAAGCTCTGAAAATATTCATTAGCATATGTGGCTTGAAGACTCCTCTCTTTTTGGACTTGGGGGTGAAGTGGATTTTTCTTACCTAGTAAGTAAATGGATCTATATTATATCCTCGAATGCTTAAAAAAGCGAACGCTGATTGATCTAACTTATTTTTGCAAAACTGCAAAATATCGAAGCAGCAGAAATTCAAATTTTTTCCTAGGGAAAGAATTCGGTTGTCCGTTTCTGTTGCTTTGGTATTTTCAGTGTTATGGTGGAAAGTTACCGGTCGGATTCAGGTAAGTGTGCGATTGTGTGGATGTGAGTGTTAGGGTGATTTAGGTGAGTTAGGGTTAGGGCTCGGGTTAGGTGTGTGTGAGATTGAGTGGACATGAGGGTTAGGGTGGATTTAAGTGAGTTAGGGTTAGGGAGCGGGTGAGGTAGTGTGTGATAGCGACGGACCTTAGGGTTAGGGTTTGGGTTAAGGTAAGTGGGTAGTTAGTGGTGTGTGCATAGTTTAGTGAAGGGTTAGGTATCAGATTATAGGTGTATGTGTGTGGATTTCTGTTTGTTTGGTGTGCTTGTGTTGTGTGTATGTGTTTTGGATCAGCGATTTTTTTCCTAGTAAAAAAATCGCTGATCTGACAGTTCGAGATTGTAAGCTTTCGCTTAAATTAGGTCGATTAATCAGCGTTCACTTTTTTAAGCATTCAGTGATATAATATAGACCCAAGTAAACAGCAGGGTATGTGAATTATAACTCCTTTTAGAATCCCAAGGCATATTTGATAGAATTCATCCAGCATCTCCACAATTTTTTCAACATTGCTAAGTGATAGGTTTCATTCAAATTTGCTTCTGCACTTTCAATTTAATGTGAATTACCTTTTGAGATTTCCCAAACTTTACATTTGTCAGCAGTCACTGTCTAATTCTGAAGTGGAAGTAACCATTTCTGTCGAGAGCAGAGCGACTCAATTCTATTGATTGCAATACCTGACATATTATTGTCCATTGGCTTCAATAGTATTTGTTCCTAGTTATTTGTATTAATAAGATGCATTAATACAGTAAACTCTCAGTTAACTGGAACTCAAGCAATCAGCACAGTCATGCAACTGGCAAAAAACAAAGAAATGTTGAGTCTACTAGACTGGAAAAGGGTCACGCTATTCCCTAGCAACTACATGTAACCTAAATAGCAATACCTTCAAAGTACTTTCAACATTACATTTCATCCAGATTTATTTCCACACTCGCTTATCAGCTGAGATAGTGAAACGATGAAAGTACGTATGTTGTAGCTGAGCCTACTAGACTGGAAAAGGGTCACGCTATTCCCTAGCGACTACATGTAACCTAAATAGTAATACCTTTACTTTGGGTGAGCAGCGGTTTCCCGCCTGACCCTCAGAATCATCTTCCAGTCCGTGGTTTTTGATAACCGCCTTGATTTTCACCCTAGTTAGAGTTTGTGTGTCTGCTTCAGCACAGGACTGCTAATTTAAGTGTTAGCTGTTAAAAACGCTAATGTTACACTGGTATTATATTGTTAGCTACCCTAACCCGTTGCTGATTCAAGTACTAACACCTCTAAACCTGTGTATGTGATTTTCGCTACTTTATTGTGGCTCAAAGTGCTATTTATTTTCATATCCGTATTGTAGGACTCAAATTGTGTCTATTTCTATTTAGATACTGAATCTAATTTTAAACTGCATTGAAACATTGATATAGCTAGGAAATTGCATTTTTCTCTTTAAACTGTTTATGCATTTTTACTGTTCTTGTAGAGTATTTAATACCTAGTTTTAAGGTCTTATTCAAAGATGCATTGCTGCTACATTTTGAACATATTCAATGCTCCCTAATGTGTATATTTCACATTCTGCACTTTATGTATTATCCTTTAATTAATGCTTAAACTACTACTAAAGTTTATATACTCCTTCCTCTCTTTTTTTCCCCAGCTTTTCAGCCTCTTGTCCTAAACTTGCCTTGCCTACTGGCCCAGCCCTCCTGGACTTCCAAGATCATTCTCTGGATAGCAAGGCTCACCTTGTTTTCATGACTCCCTACAGGGACAGTCCTACCCTTTCTCCCAGAAGAGAGAGCTAGAGAAAAACAAATCTAAAAGTATGTAACATGCTACAATCACTACTGCATCTGGTCTGAGATAATTGTTCTATCACTTACCTGGTGCTAGTGAAGGGTCCCAACCAGAGTAGCCTGCAGCCTTGCCCTTATTACTGGGTAATCCCCTAATACCTGCCTCATCCCTGGTGCTTTTTCCTATACCCGAGCTGCCTTCCTCCTTTCACCTATCGGTCTGCCTAGTGGTTCCTCTCTTACTAATTCAGGTTCTGTCCACTAGGGGGCAGAGTCTACCCATCTACTTAATCATCTTCCCTCACTCATTCCCACGCACTTCAATACCACTTTTTAGCATTTTTCTCTATACTAACTGCTAAGTTGCAGCTCTACCCATTCTACCTCTGCTTTCTGTCTTCTCCTTTTTCCTTTATACTGCACTCCAAGAGTCACATTTACCACCTTGCTTACCTCTGTACTTACCTCCACCAAACTGATTGTTTCTCACACTGTCCTGCCGCCTACCTTCCTTAGGTGTATCCCGCTCCATTCACCCTGCGGGCTCACTCCGCTCCCCTACCCTTCCCCCAAATTCCACCCACCCCCATTGCATCTCCACTTATACCATCCTAACCACTCCCACTTCCTCTCAAACTATACTAACCACCCCTACTTCCTCTCTACCCATTACACCCCTCCCCTTCTCCACTACATTCCTCTAACCCCCTCCCTCCACCACAATCCTTCCCTACTCACTTTCCACCTACTACACTCCACCCTTTTTCACTAACAACACCTCCCTCATAACACACCTCATCACACCTCCCTTCATATCTTATAATACTATATCTATTTCACACCCTTTTTCCCTACACTACATACAAGACTTTATCAAAACCACAACATGACTACAAAACACATATCATTCATAATCCAACTACTATTACTTTTCATCCTTACCTACACCCACTACCTCACCCAACCCAACACTACCAATCATTCACCACCCTTTCACTCTACTAGCTCCCTCCCCTCTTCTCACTTACGACCATTTATCACAATAACCCCTGAACTTTATCCCATTAACTCCCATCTATTTTTTCACTACAAACTAAACACTTCTTATAAACTCTTTAGTCCTTCCCTAACCTCCAACATTCGCAAATATCTGAAAACCAACAACATTCAAACAACACAATCCAAACAGCTTATTACCTTAATCGAACACCTTACAACCAC
This sequence comes from Protopterus annectens, assembly GCF_019279795.1. NCBI lineage: Eukaryota > Metazoa > Chordata > Ceratodontiformes > Protopteridae > Protopterus > Protopterus annectens. Next base: position 1,192,003,667 of record NC_056737.1, read on the forward strand.
ACTCTTATCTGGTGACATACACCCTAACCCAGGCCCAATCACCACTACCTCTACATCCAAATCCATTCTACTAGCTTCTCTAAATGCCCAAAGCATAGTGAACAAAATCCCTAACCTTCATGCATGGCTTCTCCACAACAAACCTGACATCTTAGCTATCTCTGAAACCTGGCTAAGACCTAATATAAAAGACACCGAAGTTTTTCTACCAAACTACTCAATAATCAGAAAAGACAGGACCCATAAAAAGGGTGGTGGGGTAGCTTTACTCTATTCATCCACCCTATCCATTACTCCCTATAACAAACCCATTCCAAATTTCTCCAATGCAGAACTAGTATTAGGTATATTTCAATTAAATAAACACAAACACATTTGCATAGTTTCACTTTACATCGCCCCTGGTGACAATGTCTCAGTACTAGAAGACATCCTGTCTTGGCTTTCTATCAATATCAGCAATGAAACTATTATCAAGGGTGACACAAATATTAATTGGTCTTCCATTCATTCCTCCACACACCCCCTAAACATTAACCTTTATAAATACTCTCAGCTCATCAACCTGACTACCAGACCCTCTAAAGATTTCTCCAGTGGCAGCACCCTAGATTGGATTTTAGTCTCTCATCCCCACTATTACACCGACAGTGGAACTCTACCTGACTCCCTCAGTGACCATCTTCCCATCTTCACTAAACGTCGTCCATGCCCACTACAAGCAACACATAATTACATCAGTACTCACAACCTAAAAAACTTCAACCCAGTAACCTTCTCAGACTCCCTAAAATCAATAAATTGGAACCCACTAAAAACCCTACCCCTGGATAATGCTGTTGCATACTTCAATACAACTTTCTTAAATCTCCTGGATAGTTTTGCTCCCCTAAAAACCAAAAGAATACGAAACAATACCACCCCCTGGCTAACAAAAAACACACTAACTGCCATGCGACTTAGAGACAAAACCTGGGCATATTACCAAAGAAACAAAACTCCCTCCACCCTTAATGAATTCAGAACTCTTCGCAACAAAGTTAAAAAGCTTATCACTATGGATTGTCAAAACTACTACTCCATACTCCAAAACAACCATAAAACCAATCCTCAAAAATTCTGGAAAGGCATCAATAAACTCCTAAAACCTGGCTCAGTAGAAAACCCAAGCCCAGACCCAAATGCTCCAGATATCGATCTGGCCACCCAATTCAACTCTTTCTTCTTAGACTCTATCTCTAAACTAACCACATCCTTCTCCAATAACCCCTCACCACCTACACCTGCATCCCTCCTCCTACCTCCCCCCTCAACTCCTACCTCTCAACACCCACCTTTCTCCCTAAAACCCATCCCTACCTCTACCATAAAAAAACTCTTGCAAAAGCTAAAACCATGTACTAATACACCTGATAACATACCCTCATCCTTCCTCAACATATCCGCCAAAGCCATTGCCTTCCCCATCAGCATCCTAATAAATCGCTCTATCCAGGAAGGTCTTGTTCCCACACTCTGGAAAAGAGCTTTCATCATACCCTTGCACAAAGGAGGCAATAATAACAAAATCACTAACTTCCGTCCCATCGCCATCCTTTCTCCTATATCAAAACTTTTAGAAAAATGTATCCATCTCCAACTCCTTCCCTATCTCCTAAATTATAACTTACTAACTTCCACACAACACAATTTCAGACCCGGCCACAGCACCATGACTGCCCTCATTTCCTTCCTGAAAACAGTAAATACAGCCCGAGATTCTGGATCTATTGTATCTACCCTCCTTCTCAACCTCTCTAAAGCCTTCGATATTATATCTCACAGCCTTCTCCTAACTAAACTCTCTAACCTAAACCTATCCCCTGCCTCTCTCAATTGGTTTACCAGCTATCTCTCCCATAGGCAACAAGCTGTCAAATGGAAAACAGCCACCTCCTCCTTCCTGAACACACCCACTGGTGTCCCCCAATGTTCCATCTTGGGTCCTCTCCTCTTCAATATATTCATAAATGACTTCTTCCACTCAATTCCCCATGCCAAACTTATTCAACATGCAGATGATTCTACAATTATCTGCACAGCCACATCCATTCCCACTCTCTTAAAATGAACCCAAGAGGCCTTCTCCACCACAGAACAGTGGATGAAAAACAATCATCTAGCACTCAATGCCTCAAAAACCAAACTTATGGTATTTACTCCCTCAAAAAACACAACCATTGACAGTAATCTACTCTCCATCATCAGCCAAAACAACACCCTCTTGAACTAATATCTGAAACCAAACTGCTAGGGGTCCAGATAGATGACCAGCTCAAATTCAATAGCCATCTACAACTAAACATAAAAAAAACACTGCAAACTTGGCATGCTATATCGACAAAATCGATTCCTCTCTACATCTACTAAGCTCACTCTTGCTACAACACTCCTCATGTCTTCCCTTCTATATGGCGCTCCTCTTCTAACAAACCTTCAATCATCCCTCAAAACAAAACTGTCCTCCTGTTTTAATAAAATTGCCAAATTTGCCACTAGCCACAAAGCATCTACCCACCACTGTGTATCTCTCCACAAACTAAACTGGCTTGAGCTTTCTAACTATCTCTCCTTTACTCAGCTCACCTTTGTGCACAAACTCATATTCCATCCATCCCTCTGTCCCTCACTCAAGTCCACCTTTAAAATGCACATGCCACAAAGACACCTAAGATCTAATAACGAAAATCTGATAGAACTGTATAAACCTCTTCACTCTCCAGGGAAAAACCTGCTGTCTTTTGCTCTGGCACGCCTATGGAACTCCCTTCCCCCCTCCATCTGTACCACTACTAACCTCCCAGCTTTTAAAAAATCTCTGCATGCACGCTTAACATCCTCCTGGGAATGCTCCTGCTCCCACCCCTTATAGCCTAGTCTGTTCCCTACAGGCAACCATATCATATATAACCAGATACTATAAATAAGCAAATGCAATAACACCTAATAATTCTTAAATTCTACTATTCCACTCAAGATACTACATATTTACTACAGCAATGCTATGTTTATCATACACAATGTAACCAAAGTAGTCTATCTGCTGCTGCTTAAACCTTAGATTCTTTGCATTGTAACCACCTGCCCTTTGTTTTTTGTCTTGAACCCACAATTGTCTACATTTGTTGACCACTGTATAGTTTTGTTACCACTGTTTTTGACAATCTGTTTTACTATGATTGTAAGTGTAAAAGTGTGAACATCTGTAATCTTTTTTATCTTTGTTCTGGAGCTTTTCTCCCCAGGACTCCATTGAAAACGGGTTCTTCAGGCCCAATGGACAATCCTGGTAAATCAACTATAAATAATTAAAATAAAATAAATAAATAAATACATGCAGTACAATATGAATAATTCAATTCAGTTTTCATGTGTTGCACTTTTTGTGCCCCCCCCCCAGTCAGACTTCTAATTAATGTATTTCAATATTAAAATCAAATCAATACAATGTTTATGGTGTGGTATAGTATAGGGTACAGTATTAGCCAGGCCTATTTTTAATAGTAACCCTCAAGCAAAAATAAACAACAGTTATCCAGCATCGCCAATCCCCATGGGTGCTAGTTTACTGGGAATTTATTGTATATGTTATTACATAGTATTTAAAAAGAAATTTGGCCATTTGACATTTGGACAGTAAACGTTTCCTAATTATATAATTTCACTAGTTATGTTTGTGATGCACAGATTATGTAGGTATTATTTGTGTTCACTGTGAGTTGTAGTTAATTGTATAATAACCTACAAAGCTTACATCTTCACTGTAACACTGGAAAATTAAATCACTGTATGTTCAGGTTTTGTCCTGAATTTAACATTGGACTTTATGATAACAAAGACTTTGACACCTGTCCCAGGGTGTGTACAACAGCAACAGGCAACGTAAGCCATAAGGTGCATAAAACAAGATATGTTATGGGTTTCTGCGAAAGTGCACAATTCAGTGTTCTACAGGTAAAGAAATATATCATGATTTCTTACTTTCCTATTTAAAATTGCCATGTTCACAAATGTCACTCTCACCTCAGTGTGTGTGTTTGTGTGTTTGTATCTTCCGCACCAAAGTGAATTTAAAATATAGACCCCGAGGGACTTATTTTATCTTGTCAATGCACTTTATACTTATTTTTTTCATTTGGATGAGTGAAGTTAGTTCTTTATGCACCCAGTTGCTTTTTTTCCTTTATTGAAAGTTCATGTAACACTAGGTAATCCTTGTTGTCTCTTTGATGTTAAATTGTGTTATAACAGGACTGCCCGCAACATTTTACTGTTTGTATTTTTTATTTCAAATGCTATTTTTACTTGCATAATCAAGTCTGATGAAGTTTTGCAAATAATTGCTTGAAACAACTAACCGTGGAAAACTAAGTTCATATTGAAACTTTGGCATTTGCCTTGTTACGTCTGTGTGTGTGTGTGTGTGTGTGTGTGTGTGTGTGTGTGTGTGTGTGTGTGTTCACAATTCCATATCTGAGGTCTACAGGAATTTTGATTTTTGTCTAAAAGGACTTGATAGGGGCAGCAAAGGTTCTGTTCAGTATCGGACTCCTCAGGTGAGTGGTGTAATTCATCAAGCTCATCAGAAACCAGAGTCACACTCATCCCGTTCCACATTGTCAGAAGCTGAAATCCCTGCTTGTAGACCTACGTAGACATCCTGTTATGAAATGCCAAGTTCCAGTTCCAAAATTGTGCAGCCACAAGCTGAATTTTTTTTTTTTATGTGTGGTTGATGTACAGTTGTCAGTGACTATTTCTCCATTAATATATTTATCTTAGTGGGTTTAATAGTTTATTGGGATGTGATTGTTTAACTGTGCAGTGTTATGACTGATTATTTGTCTCTTAAGATGCCTGGCTCTTAGTTGATCTTTGGGGAAGAGAGAAAGTATTTTTAACTTGCTAGCATTTAAGATGTTCTTCAACAGAATCTGCTTATAATGACTCATGTTCTGCATGCAGCAGCTTTTTTGAGCTGTCCCTTCCCCGTATGATAATGTAGTCCATCACTTTGAACAGCAGTGGGCTCAGAGCTCAACACTGATGCACACCCACTCCAAATGGAGGTCCCTCTGTGACCCAGTGACACCATGTGTATTTGTGCCACTGGGTTCTTCTACACAGCATGCAGTAACTCTACCAATGTTTTTGTGACCTCAAACCATCACAAGACTGCCCTAATCATCTTTCTTGGGACTTTGCCGTATGCTTTCTCCCAGTCTAGGAATGTCCAGTTGGATTCTTTCCTCATCTCTTGCTTCTTCTATGTATGTACAGTAGTAGTAAATCCATTTTATCCATTTAGTAATTGCAGTGAAGAATTATATAACATTTTAAAATGAGAATTGGAAACTCCCATTAACACACTCAATAGCATTTTCTACATCTAAAACAACTATTGCCTGGAGACCTTTTGAATGTTTAGCCTCAGACAGAATATGCTGAACTGTTTAAACTTTGTTTCATGGTTACATTCTTTAACAAAAGTGGTTGCCATTCACTAAGCAAACTTTCTTTCAGACTTTTTAACTTACTCTAACAATTATCCAAGATTTGGCCTGTTTTCGCTACCACATTTTTGATACATAAGGTACGGTATGAAGAGGTAACAGAAGTCTTTTTCCATGGGTTTGGAATAACCGAAATGGCAGCTTTAAAGGGAGACTGGAGAGGTGAAGCGTAGTGAAAAAAATATTAGGGATGGAGTAACATCTCCTAGCTGTTTGCATAGCTCTGCATTAAGACAACCAGTCTCAGTAACTTTTTTTTATCTTAACTACTTTAAAATCTTGAATTTTATTGCATGAAATTATAGAATTTAGAAAAAGTAAGTTAAAAGTGATGTTTTCTCAGTATACAAAGAATTTATATTTTTGTGAGTTTAAAGTTTGCAGTTTTCATGAAATTCAGCTACAATAGCCTTGGAATGAATGACATATATATCATGTCAGTAGATCAGTAGATTTAATGAGTTAAATGCTTTGGGTAGCTCTCCTAGAGTCCTTTATACTGAATGTGTATAATGGTTATGGAAGAAATCAATTTCTTTATAGAATCTCAATAGTTTTCACCCATCATTTGTCTTTAAAGACTAAATAAAGCATTCTAATTACCTACTGTGATTATAGAATCATAGTTTATCTGGATTTCTAAACTAGTTACAAAAATAACTGTGTTTGGGCCAGTTCAGGCACCAAAAGTACAGGTACCAGTCATGTCATGGAAACAGTAAAGGTTCTGTTTACTAAAATAAATCTGTCATCTGCATCCTCACTGATTGTCTCCCCAAATACAGGAGCTGCTAAGAATTAAACCACAGCTAGCCTGAATTCCTTTAGAGAAAGAACTGGAAATGCCTTCTATCTGAACAGCTTTTCATTTTCTGTTATGCTTCAAGTTTATTGTGCAAACCAAATGCTAATTTGTAAATTTTCCAGAAGATACTCATATTAAAATAATTTAAGTTATTAATTAGTCAATTTAAATTACTGGCTAAACTTTTAATACCAGTCATTTTTCGGAGAGTTAGCATAAGCATTATGCAACTGAGTCTGGACTAAGGTGGTAACTAACAGACAACCCCCATCCCCAAAAGAAAAATTAAAACTGTAAAATGAAAGCTAGAAAACTATAAAGTAACCAGAATGTAAACATGAAAATAGTAAAGCAGCAAAAGACAGGGGAAGAAACCATAGATCTAGAACTGGGACATGATACACATCCCATATCCCATAATACTTCTATTGTTACCTAACAGGACCCCTACAGGGCAGCCATCTTAGGTGATGAGGATTAATCTCATCCTGAGCATTGGTGACCACTCCGTTGGGTTCAAGGCAACTTCCCCACAGAAAGAATAAATAGTTTAATGGAAGAAAAATGTAAAATTATTGGGATTAAGAATTTGTCTATATATTCATTTACTCCCCTCTCTCTGTATCTATCTATCTATCTATCTATCTATCTATCTATCTATCTATCTATCTATCTATCCATCAATCTATCTAGCTATTTATTTATGCCAAAATATTTCATATGTAATCAGGCAGAGAAAAGAAATATTAATGCTCAGAAAAAGAAGAAACTGTTAAGAAAGGTGATTGCAAGTGTACATGGTAGCACTTTGCAAAAGATATAGCCCCATCAGTATTATAGCACAGTATATTTATATTTATTAAACAATATGTAATGCTAGTCAACTACTTTGGTTTAGAGAATGTTTAAATAAAGACAGGACATGACAGGTGGGTTTGTAGGAAGGCATAATATCTTCAGGTCATATAAATATCTCCTTAACTGCAGTTAACCAAATTTTGTTAGAAAAGATGGAATTTAGAAAATTACGCATTGAAGAATCATGCCAGTGGTGATAACATTATCCATTCCAATGTAAGTGAATATATCTGTCAATACCGAACTAAAATAACTTAAATACTAAGCCATTACTTCTTTCAAAAATGCAGTTTGCACAGGCTGTGTCACTGATCTAAACAATACACTTTAGCTGTACAAAGAATATAGACTTTTATATAGCTAGAATATGTGGTCAGATACTGACATTATAGCCATTAGTTTGCCTAGTACATATAGGGCAGTTTTATGAATCATGAATGAAAATACATAAAATTATGTGATAAAACTTTCATTGCCATTTGAGTGAAAGTCTTTATGGGACTAAATATATTGCCAAAGAAACAATATCAATATAAGCACAGCATAACGGGGTGCTGCAGTCCTGAGTGTGCCAGTCTCCTTTACCTGAGTTGGGGCTAGCTCAGGTGACAGTAATAGATCCCATAGCACTTAATCAAAAAGACTAGGAAAAGTCATAAGATTAAAAAAAGAGGGAATTGTTAGAGATCATGAATATAAGGCTGAAATTAATTCTGTTGTAAATATGCTGAACAATAAAGCATAGAATAAAAAGTTTGCTTGAATATATGTATAGAGTTTAGCAATGTAAAATGTGCATTCATTCTATATGTATAACTGACATGCTTCTCTTCACAGCATCAGAAAAGCCTAACAAAGCAATACTGGAAAGCAAGTATCACATGCTTTTTTCATGTTTGCAGAAAAGTTTACAAATATCCATTAACAGACAGGAACAGCATCAGAACAGCTTGTACAGATGTTTCCTTTTAGATTTCTGTTAATGGCATCCTCACATCAGCAAAAGTGCTTACAAGTAAATCACAAAAGGACAATAGAAAAGTCTAAAAACAGACATTATGTGACTTCCCACAGAAGACCAAAAAAGATACCAAGAGGAAATAACAAAATCTATGTGCGTGACTAGCACTCTATATAACAACTGTTGTAATTCAGTTATGTGAGAGAGGGACAGAGAGAGGTATTTTGTAAAAGTCATCATTCATATCTGTAATAAAGAAAAACTTTGTAAATATATGCTACAATCTGGCAAAAGAGTACATGTGGTTTATTATAAAATAAGTCATCTGTAACTGTGCTTATTGCTGCAAAATATATTCTTTATCAGTGTGTAATTTAAAAGGCTTGGTGTTTTAAACAGACTACACATGGAGTCATGCAAATCTCTGTGTCTCTGATTCCTCACTACACAGCACAGCAAGACTGTGTGTCTTAAAAAGACTTTAAATCCAGCACAACATAAAAGCAAAGCGCACAAATTAAAATACATTTTTCAATGGGATCATCGGAGATTACTAAACTATCAACCAGTAGGCCATTTAAAGCCTAGCCATTTTATCCCAATGTAATATCATGAAATGCTAGTCAATACCCAAGATTGCATTTAGTTATGGCTGCCCATGTGCATGAATTTATGGTGCCTCATTCACTTGTCCAGGTTTCTTATGAACAGTGTCATAGAGATGTTCTGTTTCACATAAACTGGTAGCCTACTCTAAAGATGTGGCAGTCTCTGGGAGATATATCTGTACCTTCATCATGTCCTATTTAAGTTGCAGGCCATATTTAGGTCAGTGGAATGCACTCATTTGATTTACTGATATGCAGCAAGTTCATTAGTTTTGGGTATTGGATTGCTCTGCAGGCCAGGCATAAGTCTCCCATAAGAAATCTATATGACACAAAGTATAGTGACAGGGACTTTAGTCAGTCTGTGTAAGGCACATGCTGGAGCCTCTTCATCTTCTTTGTTAGAAACCTCTAAGGTCTCTGCAGTTGCTGCGGGTGCTTTGTACAGCACATGCTGAATGGGGAATTATAGTCAATTATGGGCTGGATTAGTGCAGAGTATAGAGGGTTTATAACCTCTTTTGCTCTTGAAATGATGCCTTTTCTAATTGTGTGCTATTTGTAAAACCTTCCTTACTATTATAGACACATGGTCATCAGAATTAAGGTTGCAGTCAACCTGTGATCCCAGGTCCCTTACCACTTTATGGGTACTTAGGGTATTGTTGTTGATTTGATAGTGTGAAGGGACATTGTGCCAAAGGAAATGATCATGCATTTCTTTGTATTCATTTTCAGACTATGACTAATACACCAGTCATTGATCTGCATGAGACCCTCTTTGAATATACTGATATCATTTGGGGATTCAATGATTGAACTTAGTTTGCAGTCATCTGCAGACTTGTTCTGCCACAACCCCTTGGTTTTGACCTGAACTTCTGAGAAGTATATACTAAAGAATAGGGAGCTCAGCACTGACCCCTGTGGCACCCCACTGGTAACAGGTCTGTGGTTGATGTGGGGGTCACCCACTTTGATAGTGTGTGTCTGGTTTTAGAGCCAGTTGGCAACTCATCTTACAACAAAGAGGTTCACATTCAGCTTGCTTAGTTTATTGGTAATGCCTGAATGTGGGATTGTGTCTAAAGCCTTTGCCAAGTCAAGGTATGCTGTATGCACAGATTTGCCCTTGTCAATGGCCCTGATCACATTTTCAAAGAAGTCCACCTGATTTAGCAGGCAGGATCTGCCCTTGACAAAACCAAATTGTGTAGGATCCTGGGTTGGAGGTCACCTATGTATTTATTTATGAGGTCCATAATGATACATTCTATGGCCTTACAGATAAGGTAGGTCAGGCTTATGGGTCTGTAATTCCCTGGGTCTGTTGCTAGGTTTTGTTTGTGGAAGGGAATAACTGTTGCTGTCCACCATTCCACAGGAACAAGCCTGTGATTTGGCTATGATTCAAAAGGATACTTAATGGTGATGCTAGTTCATGTTATAGCCTTTCTAAAAGACAGCCTAGGATGTTCTCTGGTCCCACAGAGGCTGTGATTTTGCCTCTGACAAGACTTTGAGGACCTGATCTTCAGATATGTAGGGTGGGGAGGAAGTCTGGGAGAAGGGTGGTGATAAGTTAGAAGGGGATAAGGGAGTGCAATTTTCACAAAACCTATCCACTAGCAGGTTTGCTATCTCTGTGGGGTCAGTGTGTGTGATACTGTTGGTCACTAGTTTTGCACATGCTTTGGTTCTACCTTTTATCCTACATAAGTAGCTATAAAAGGCCTTACGGTTATCCTTGGCTGTACTTGCTAGGTTTCTTTCAAAGGAGCCCTTAGAGGATTTGACAAGTTGTCTTATGTGCCTGTTGAGGCTGAGGAGGGTGCTTTTCCATTGCTGGGGCCTTGCCTTTGTTTTCCTGGACAGCAACTGGCCATATCTCTCCTAGTCAGTATGGATACACTTCAGGTTTCACCTGAATAAAAAAAAGGTCACTGGCCTAGAAGGACTAACCTCATCAACAAAGTATAAATAGATGAAATAAAACAGTCACATCAGTTTGCAATAGTTAAATATTATATTATACCATTTATAAGCATGATTCAGCTGATATATATATATATATATATATATATATATATATATATATAGTAAAAAAATCAGAGGTTTCGTTCTCTTTTAAGCATTTCATTTCAATGTGTAACATTCAGTAGTTTTATTGCAGTGTGTAACATTCAGTAGTAGCAGCAGGTTATCAAATCAGCATAATCAAAAAAATACACATGTAGCATAACTGTAAGCATGAATCATCTAAGCCAGTCTTACATATGAACAAGTCATGCATCAGACTTCACTGCCTGCTAACCAGTGCACCAAATATTATATCCTTTTTCCAGTAATTTTCCTCTATAGACTACATTCATGCCCCTAGCCTTGGTTCTCAGACTACATTTTGATTTGTAGCCTCACAGGTACCTTATCTTTTGATTCTTCCCTTGAAAAAGGAACAGAGTAAAAACTGTCTGCAATTTTCCCTTTATCTCATGATTAGCCACCAAGGTCAACATTCAGTGGAATATTCTTTGTTTCTGCTTTTTTAAAATGCATGCATAAATGAAATACCATTTCTTAGCCAGCAAGGTCAACATTCAGTGAAATATTCTTTGTTTCTGCTTTTCTAAAATGTATACTTTATTTATTTATTTTATTTTTATTTTATTTTACATTTGGTAACCGGGAGAGTCCGACTGGATACATGTCCATTTTCAGCGGAGGCCTGGGGAGAAAAGCTCCAGGTACATAACAGACATATGAACATTGTTAATGCAAAAAAAGGAAGATAGTTGAGTTCTAAATACAATATAAACATACATTACATCTTGGGAAAAAATAACAGCAGCATATAAAAAAAAACATAGGTCAGTTACAAAGGTGAGGCGCCTTGTTAAAAAGCGGTTAAGGATAGTGAGGTAAGAGAAGGGTAAATGATAGTGGTTAATCAGGTTTGGAACAGGGACATTGCCAGAGAGTATTGAGATGGGGTTTAAGCTCTTTTTTTGAATTGTAGGAGTGAAGGTTCTGAGGTGAGCATGGTCGGTAGGGAGTTCCACATTTTACCTACAAAGTTTGAGAATAGAGAATCCCCAGCAGAATTATTGGCTTTGGTAGTTTGAGATAAGATCTTATTGGAGGAGCGTAAAGATTGCAGGTTAATATAGGGGTGAATGATGTTTTTCAGAGCTGGTGTTTTCTCTGGGTGATACAGTATCTGGTGAGCCGTTTTGAGTTGGTTGAACTGGAGTTGGCTGGAAAACTCTAACCACCCTAGTTGCTTCAAGTTAGTGCAGTGGTGCATTCTAAAGGTGGAATTTGTGGCAAATCTAGCTATGTGATTGTAACAAGAAGCAAGTTTGTTAAGGGTTGTCTTGTTTAGGTTTGTAAAAAGGGAGGCATAGAAAAGAGTTGATAGTAGGTGTGTGCTGGCAATTGTAATTTTAGCGTGAGGAGTGAGAAAGTGTTTTACTTTATAGAGAGAGCCAAGCTTTTTATTGACGGTTTTGATGGTTAGATTGAAATGGGTGTCAAATTTAAGGGAGTTATCAATGGTAACACCTAATAGCTTTGTGTGAGCTTCTGGTGATATAGTGATTCCATCGGAGGATGTAATAGAGAAGGTGGGGGGAAGAGTCTTGTTAGTGGGTGAGAAAGTAAGTAGTTTTGTTTTGTTGGGGTTGAGAACTAGTTGACGACTTGAGAATCATTTTTCTATTAGGTTGAAGGTGTCTTGGGTTGAAGCAGTGAGGTCTGCCAGGTTGGAGGCAGTGCAGATGATGGTCGAATCATCTGCATATTGAATGCATGTGGCATGGGGGGTGATTGTGGGCAGGTCATTAACAAAGATGGTGAAGAGAAGAGGGCCAAGAATAGATCCTTGGGGAACTCCAAGTGTAACAGGTAGGCATGTGGATAATTTGTCCTGCCATAGAACAGCCTGTTGCCTATTGGACAGGTAGGATTGGAACCATTTCAGCGTGGAATTGCTGAGTGATAGTTTTTTTAATGTATGGAGGAGTTGAATGTGGTTCACCATATCAAAGGCCTTGGAGAGGTCTAAGAAAAGAGCAGATGATAATTTATTATTGTTTCTGAAGTTATTGATGATATTAGAAAAGGATAGTAGGGCTGATGTGGTACTGTGATTTGGCCTGAAGCCATGTTGGGAGTTGGCTAGAATTTTATTTTTGGTGAGGTGTTCCATCAGTTGTTTGTGGATTCACTTTTCCATAATTTTGGCCAGGGGTGAGAGTATAGCTATAGGTCTGTAGTTGGTTAGCTCTAGTGAGCTACCACCTTTATGGAGAGGAATAATGTGGGACATTTTCCATATGGAGGGGATGAAGGCTTCTGACAAGGTACGGTTTATGATTATGGAGACGGGATAGGAAATGGCCTCGGCTGCTTTTTGCAGAAACACAGCTGGGAGAAGGTCAGCTGCTAGCTTAGTGGGTTTTAGTTTTTTAAGAAGAGATGTTATAGAGGATATGGGTACTGGATCGAAGGTAAATAGATGATCTGATGTAGTTGTAGTATTCTGCTGGCATGGGTAGTGGAGTGGGCTGGTTGTTTGTTTGAATTGTGAGGCCAGGGATTGTATAGTTTCTGTGAAGAAACTATTGAATGTGTTAGCAATGTTTACAGGGCACTGTTGTTTGCAAGTTGTTGGAGTGGGGGTGGTTGCCTGGCCTGGGTGCAGGAGCTTGTTTAAGCCTGCCCAGAATTTTTGGATTATTAAGGTGTTTGTGTTGGAGGTGGAGGAAAAAGTTTTTTTTATCATTTAAGATCATTCTTTTAGTTTCACTTCTAAGTTGCCGGAAGGTTTAGTGGGAGTGTGGGTCTTTAGAGGTACGCCATGTGACCCACATCTTGTTTCTAGATAGGATTTTGGATTTTGTTTCCTTAGAGAGCCATGGTGTGGTTTTGGTTTTAGTTCTAATGGACCGTATTGGAGCATGGGTATCTAGAATCTTGAGGAAGGTGGTGTTGAAGTAGATAACTGCCTCTTCAAGAGGAAGAGTCTTGAGTATTGTCCAGTTGTGGGCTTTAAGTTCAGTTTGAAAAATGGAGGCGTTAAATTTATTATTGTTCCTGATTTTTTTTATGGTTGTAAGAAGGGGGGTGATTTTCTTGAATTTGATAACATAGGTGAGTAAGTGATCACTCATGTCCTCTGGGTGAGTACCTGCTGAGTACTGGTCAGGATCTTTATCAGTAAGGATCCAGTCCAGGATGCTGTCTTTGTTTTGGGGTTTACCTAGTCTGGTAGGAGTGGATATGAGCTGAGAAAAGCCATGTAGATTTATGCTGCTAGATGGGGAGCTAGATGAGAAGGAATTCCAATCGATGTTGAAGTCACCTAACACTATGGATTCCTGGGGGTGAGTTTAAGTTAGCCAGTGGAGAAAGTCCTCTAAGGTTTTGTTATTATTGTTGCCTGGGGGGATGTAAATACAAGCTATATTTATGCTTCTATGTTTGTTTGGTTGAAGTTTTACAAGTAGAATTTCGGCATTGTTTGTTAGGAGGGGTTGTGGAGAGGCAAGGGAGATTTGTAATGTATTTTTGTAGAATATGGCTACACCACCACCTTTACGAGTTATTCGGTCTGCTCTTAGTATATCATACCCTGGTGGGATTATCTGTGTGTCTTTCTTGGTTTAAGCCAGGTTTCTGTGAGACATAGTAGTTCTGGGGAACAAGTAGCTAAAAGGGCATGTAGGTTGTGAATCTTATTGTTTACACTTCTGATGTTTAGATGACAGGTCAGAATAGAGTTAAAGGGTCTAGAGTTTAGATTGAGAAGTGGAGGGGAGGATAGGGTGGAATTAGAATTGAGTGGAGGGGAAGGGCCAGGGTTGGGGTGGATATCACCATCTGTGGCTAGTCTGTGATTCAGAGTGGTAATGAATTTGAGGGCTTTGAGTAGAAATTTGTAGTAATGTTTATCATTTGGCCTAATATTGGTAGGTTTGATAATTACATAGCGTTTGAGTTCTAACAAGGAGGGTGAGTAGGGAGTTGAGTCATGGCCTCTGTTGTTAATTATGGGGGAGGGGTTGGTTTGGTAGCCTGGGTGGTGGAAGCCTATGTAAGACCAGGTTTCATATAGGGTAGCTAGGTAAGGGACAAGTAGGAGGGGAAAAAGAGTTAGTATGATAAGCTTCCTGGGTGGTGTCACATAAATGAAACACCATTTCTAGGCCTATTTTAGTCTTTAGCCTGTCTCATATCTAATAACTACTTTACAATGAAAAACCCTGATCTAACACACACACACACACACACACACACACACACACACACACACACACACACACACACACACACACACACACACACACACACACACACATATATATATATATATAGAGAGAGAGAGTAATTGAAAATGTAATGAAATCAAGTGTATCAGTTTTCATTGCATATAAACATATTTTATAAATAATGAATGAAAATGCAGAACAATTATAAGATAAAACTTTTATTGTTTAGCACTTGCGACAAAGCCTTTATGAGCTAAAAACTGTTCAATGAAATAGCATCAATAAACTGTCATATCAATTATAACAGTTAAACCATTGTAGTCAATACTTAATCATGAACATAAAATTCTGTGTTTGTATAGATGGAGTACATACAGATACACACTGAATCTATTAGTTTGCCTAGTATATAAAGAATAGTTTATGAATAATTAATAAAAATACAGAGAAAAGTATGGCAACAAACGTAACTTGTCTAGTACTTTGTGTGATAGTCTTTATAGGATTAAAAAAATTTCTCAAAGAAATAGCATCAATAAACAGTTGTATCAACAGCAACATTGCGCAATTATATTCAATCAATCATAAACATAAGATTTGACTCATGATGAAATTCCAGATAGTTATAATATATGAAGTTTGAAAATATAGCAAATTATGTTTTCCAGAAACAATTTGGTCTACAAAATGTTTTTCAACTCTAACATGAAGGGAAACATTCTGCATGATATAAAATGTTACATTTCCGACAGCACCACTGTGATGGGTCCAAATAACTGATGCAAGAAAATGTTTCCATTCATACTTTCTATATCATAACATGTTTCTGGATGTGCAGCTTAAATTTCCCCTTACCTTTTCCAGTATAAGTTGAATTAGCATAATTCTGTATGTATATATATATATATATATATATATATATATATATATATAGTTAGTTTAGCATGTGAACTCTCCTTTATAAGCAATTTAACCACTATTCTGAACAATTTTGTTAATAATGGAATAAAATATGACTGTCACAGTAGATAGTGACCTGTGGTTATTAACTATGTCCAGTCTGCAAACCATGTTTTTGAAAATAACTAGACACGTTTTATATCACAAAAGTCCTTATCTCTTCTCAATGAAATACATGGTAGAAGAAGGCTGTTAAGCAAAATCAAATTCTCTTTGGCATAGATATGCAGTGTTTTAAACAAATCACTAAAACCTATAAAAACAATACATTTAGTAACAAATAAATGGATTTTTACTTAATACACTCTCATTAAACCAAGTAGCATCATTGTTAAACTCTGAACCTAAACTATTATCTCTTTGGCAATGCATGCCTTCCCAACAGATCTATATCAAAATTCCGAAGAGGAAAAATGCTGAACGTGAAAACATTGAACCCAAAATATCGAATGGTGAAAATAGCGAAGCCCCAGAACATCGAAATCTTACCTAGGGCAAGATTTTGGTGGGCCTTTCCGTGGCTTCGCTATTTCCTCCACTGTGGTGCGAGAGTTACAGATCTTAGGGTTAGGGTGTGGGTTAAGGTAAGTGGATAGTTAGTAATGTATGCATGGTGTAGTGTAGGGTTGTGTTTTCTTAACTGTATGTGGGTGTATTAGTTTGTGTATAGATTAGTAGGGTATGTGTGAGATAGTTACAAACCTTAGGGTTAGGGTGCGGGTTAAGGTAAGTGGATAGTTAGTAATGTATGTGTGGTTTAGTGTGGGTTTGGGTTTTGTTAACTGTATGTGTGTGGCTTATTTTGGTGTGCTTGTGTGTATGTTTCTCGGAACAGCAAATTTGTTTCCCTGGGAAATTTCGACATTTTGGAATTTCAAATATATGATATAGACCCCCTTCCCAACACATAACCTAGTAGATATTCATTATAATCCCAGTTTAGAAATGCAGTACTTAAATTTCTGGCTTCAGTAAGCAAATACTTTTCTTGAATTCAAGTTTTTTAGCTTTCATAAATAAACTCAAAGGAATAACAGAAAGAATATGATAGAGAGGACAACCTATGGCATAAAACAAATAATTTCCAGCTACTTCTTTTTGGGTAAACTCATAACCATCTTATATTCTTGTACAAATGCTTCAATATTCAAATTAAAGTATTTTTGAACTAAGTTAAAATTAAAGTCAATATTTAACGTATTAGTTTTGAAGTCAATAAGGTCGTTAAGATATACGCACTGGTGATCAACTCATGTTAGCTTACAGAAGGTGTAAACAAGCTAGAAAAAAAATGTCAGCAGAAAGATGTCTGGAGCTGTACAGTAGTGTAATGTATCGGGTTTATATAAGAATCTCCACGACTAGAAGGAGCTGTACAGTGGTGTAATGTATCAGGTTTATATAAGAATTTCCTCGACTAGAAGGAGCTGTACATTGGTATAATGTATCGGGTTTATATAAGAATCTCCTTGACTAGAAGGAGCTGTACAGTGGTGTAATGCATCGGGTTTATATAAGAATCTCCTCGACTAGAAGTGGATGTACAGTGGTGTAACTATTGGGTGTGTATAAGAATCTCCTCGACAAGAAGGAGCTGTGCAGTGGTGTAATGCATCTGGTTTATATAAGAATCTCGACTAGAAGGAGCTGTACAGTGGTGCAATGTATCGGGTTTATATAAGAATCTCGACTAGAAGGAGCTGTACATTGGTGTAATGCTTCGGATTTATATAGGAATCTCCTTGACTAGCAGCTGTACAGTGGCGTAATGCATTGGGTTTATATAAGAATCTCCTCGACTAGAAGGAGCTGTACAGTGGTGTAATGCATTGGGTTTATATAAGAATCTCCTCGACTAGAAGGAGCTGTACAGTGGTGTAATGCATCGGGTTTATATAAGAATCTCAACTAGAAGGAGCTGTACAGTGGTGTAATGCATTGGGTTTATATAAGAATCTCGACTAGAAGGAGCTGTACAGAGGTGTAATGCATCAGGGTTATAAAAGAATCTCGACTAGAAGGAGCTGTACAGTGGTGTAATGCTTCGGATTTATATAGCAGCTGTACAGTGGCGTAATGCATTGGGTTTATATAACAATCTCCTCGACTAGAAGTAGACAAATTTATTTAAAAAAGAAACGATTTACAAAAAATGCATCATTTAATAGGCATGTCAATGACCATAACAATTACCCCATTTTTAATCTAAGAGAATACTTCCATCAGTGTAATGCTACAGCAGGTAAAATGCACACTTATTTGTGCTTTATAAAATACATTGTACACAAATCATGGTTAGTTAGGTCCTCTGTATAAGACAGAGTGTATAGGAATATAAGAGCACAGCGTGTATAGGAATATAAGGGCACAGAGTGTATAGGAATATAAGGGCATTATAGCCACCAATTCACATGTAGTATAACATATATAAGGGCGTTACAGCTACCAGTTCACATGTAGTATAACATATATAAGGGCGTTACAGCTACCAGTTCACATGTTGTATAACATATATAAGGCATTACAGCTACCAGTTCACATGTAGTATAGCATATATAAGGGCGTTACAGCTACCAGTTCACATGTAGTATAACATATATAAGGGCATTACAGCTACCAGTTCACATGTAGTATAACATATATAAGGGCATTTACATCTACCAGTTCACATGTTGTATAACGTGTTCATTTAATGAATGAGCTGCTAGAAGTAAGAAAGCAACATCTTTATAGGGTCATAGGTTCATAGGTTGATACTAAGCTATCTGCCCTAGGGCATTTATAAGCCTAGCCAGAGTGTGTTTGGCTTTCGTCAACCTTTTAGATTAGTTGACTGTGCCTCTGTATAGTAGGTCACAGAAGATAGCCCTTTTAAGGTTAGTTTACTGTGCCTCTGTCTAGTAGGGACATAGAAGAGATCCCAGGGGTAACCCTATGACCTCCCATTCACTCGTCAAGATTTCTCTTAAAGAGGGTCATTGAGGGGCTCTGCCTAACATGGATTGGGATTTTGTTCCAGAGTGAGGGGAGCCTCTGGGATATGAATCTGCCCCTCCAGCATGTCCTATTTATTTCTGTGCTAAGGTTTAAGTCCCTGGAGCGTGTAGCTCTAAGGGATTTGGATTTCCTGAAGTGGAGCATGTCCATTAATTCTGGTTTGGACATGGCTTTATATGTGAGGCACAGATTGCCTCTGAGTAGGTGGTAAGCAACTGAGTAGAGCTGGAGTTTCTTTAGCCTAACTGCGTAGGGCATCTGTTTGAGTCCCTTGATCCTCTTGGTGAGGTACTTTTGGGGTCTTTCCAGTTGCTGCAGGTGTCAGGTAAGGTACACCCCAAATGGGGCATTGTATTCAATTATGGGCCTGATGAGGGATGAGTAGAGGGGCACAATGACCTCTCTTGATCTAGATGTGAACCTTTTGTGATAAGGTGGGCTATATAGAAGGTCTTTCTAACCACTTTGGCAATGTGATTGTCAAAGGAGAGATTGCTATCTACTTGGGTCCCCAAATCCCTAATTACTTCTTCCATACTTAATGGATTTCCACCTATGTGGTAATTTGTGGGCACTTTGTTTTTCCCAAAGGGGATGACTATGCACTTTTTGGCATTAAGCTTTAGGCCATGGCTCTGGCACCAGTTATCCATCTCTGTGAGACCCTTTTGGAGGATGCTTGTGTCTGTCGGCGAGTTGATTATGGCTCCCAGTTTGCAGTTATCTGCGAACTTGGTCATTCATAGTCCTCCCGTGTTAGCCTGTACCTCAGAGAAATATATACTGAACAAGAGAGGTCCCAGGACTGAGCCTTGTGGGACGCCACTTGTAACTGGTTTAGAGGCTGACATGGCACCTGCAATTCTGACCATGTGGGTTCTATCCCTGAGCCAGTGTGCAACCCATCTTGTGACATACGGGTTGATATTTAAGCTGGTGAGCTTATTTATGATGCCTGAGTGGGGTATTGTGTCGAAGACTTTTGCGAGGTCCAGGTAGGCTGTATGGACTACCTTCCCTTCATCTATGGCCTTGGTGACTGTTTCAAAGAAGTCGACCAGGTTCAAGAGGCAAGATCTGCCCTTAACAAAGCCGAATTGGGTAGGATCCAGTGTTTGGAGGTTCCCAATGTCTTTGTTTATGAGTTCCATGATGATATGCTCCATAGCTTTGCAGACCAGACTAGTCAGGCTTATAGGACGATAGTTTCTGGAGTCCGTTGTGGCACCACCTTTGTGGAGTGGGACCACTTTTGCTGTACGCCATTCCTTGGGTAATATCCTGTAGTAAGGCTGAGATTGAACAGTGACTTTATGTAAGGGTTCAGTTCTTCTTGGAGCTCATGTAAGATGCAGCCTGGGATACCGTCCGGTCCCATTGATGCTGTGTTTTTTGCTTTGGAGAGGGCAGCTCTCACCTGATGCATCTGTGATGTCAGGGAGGCTACACTCTGTTGGGATAGATATTTGCTCTTTTGGGGGGAAGGGGGGAGAAGTTTGCACTGAACCTGTCTGCCAGGATGATGGCAATGTCTGTGGGTTCAGTGTATTTTTTGAAATTTTGCACTAACTCAGAGCATATCTGGGAGTTGCCACCCAGGTTCCTGACATAACTAAAGAAGGCCTTGTGATTATCTTTAGTGTCTTGTGCAATTTTTCTTTTGAAGCTGGCCTTAGATAATTTTATGAGGGATCATAGTTTCTTGCTAGTACTGATCAGAGATGCCTTACCTTTTTGGGATTTTGCTCTATCATGTAGTAGCGTCCTCTTTCTGTTGTATAACTTATTTATGGCTGGGGTCCACCAGACAGGTCTCCTGCCTTTGGAGGAATGAGTCATGGTTTTATTTGGGATAGCATGATCCTTGCATTCCTGTAGGTGTCCATAGAATCCGTTTGTAAAGGATTCTGCGGTTTGGGCCATATTTTCCACTGGCCAGGGGCTTTGAAGGATTCCACCTTAGTTTTGAGAAGTGTGAAGTTTGCTTTTGAGAAGTTCTTCACCATGGTTTCCTTGGCTGGGGGTGGGAACGGGATATGGATGTCCAGTGAGATTAATTTATGGTCTGATCTTACCAATGAGGGGTATACCTTTGGTATGGAACACAGAGTCCCCATGTTGGTGATGATCAGGTCCAATATGTTTTCCCCTCTTGTGGGAGTAGTGACCAGTTGTTCCATAGCATTTGAGTTTATAAATTCTAGGAACTGTTGGGTGAGGGTCTTGGGGCTTGAGTAGTGCTCCCAGTCTATGTTTGGGTAGTTAAAGTCACCCAATATGATGGTGTTTGGTGAGACCTTCATATTCTCCAATGTTCTCAGGAAAGCTGAGTGGGGTTCCTGAGTTTGGGAGGGTGGTCTGTAGCAGGCTACAAACTGAAAGACAGTTTTGCCCACTGTTAGTTGCACATGGATGGTCACCAATGCTTCGTGCAGTGCCACTAACCTGGAGGTGTGGCTATCTTTGATTAATATGGATACTCCCCCTCCTTTTGTGGTTCGGTTTGAGTCTTGTGGCTGAAAAGCATGGTATGAGGTATAACCTGGTGGTGCTGGGGTGCTCTCGGGAGCCTTGAACCAGGTTTCTGTTACTGCACAGATATCAATATTCTCCATACTGAGGAGAGCCTCGAGTATGTGCATCTTGAGGTTTAGACTTCTGGCATTGAGCAGCATTACCCTTAGTTTCTTTTTCCTTGTGTTGTCTATGGAGGTGGGTTTGTCTTTGGAGCCTTGCCTAAAAAAGGCAGTATGGGGGTGGCAAGAGCCTTAGCCAATATTCGAAAGCCCAGAGGTGAGAGGTGCAAGCTGTCCCTAGCAAAGCAATGTGGCTTGTCTAGCATGTCATCCCAGGCTGACAGACACTGGATCCCCTTTGAATGACACCAATAATTTAACCACTTGTTAAAACTGATCATTTTGTCTTTATACTGTGCCATCATTGTTGGTGAGGGTAAGATGCTATTCAAGGTCAGGGTCATACTGGGTAGTCATACAGTAGAAAGTAACCCGGATATGAAGCAGAGTTTAATTAAATGTTGTAGGGCAATTTTAAGTTCCTGTGAATTGTACAATTTACACCAGCTAAGAGATGACAGAACTTGGGGGAGGGAATCCAATAAGAGCCTGATGTTAGCTTTCTTGTTTAATGACCATGTGGAGGTTAGGGGGAGGTGGTTTTCAAGGGAGTTTGGCATTGTCATTCCTAGAGGACAGACATGTGGAGAGTTCTTTTGGGATTAGATTCATTTAGGAATTATTTCCAGTATGTAAATGTGATGTATGGTTAGGTTTTATACTGACAAAGTTGTAACCTAAGAAAAAAAATCTAATTTTTGTATTAATGGACCAGCCAAATTACAGTCCTAATTGTGCCTTAGGCATACCTGAAAAAGTAGATCACCAAATGTATAGGTTAGAGAAGGTGCCAGAAAACGTATAGCTACACAATGAATGCTGCTGTTTAGTGCCAGAAAATGTGTAACTACACAATGAATGCTGCTGTTTAGTGACAGAAAATGTGTAACTACATGATGAATGCTGCTGTTTAGTGACAGAAAATGTGTAACTACACGATGAATGCTGCTGTTTAGTGCCAGAAAATGTGTAACTACACGAATGCTGCTGTTTAGTGACAGAAAATGTGTAACTACATGATGAATGCTGCTGTTTAGTGACAGAAAATGTGTAACTACACGATGAATGCTGCTGTTTAGTGACAGAAAATGTGTAACTACACGATGAATGCTGCTGTTTAGTGACAGAAAATGTGTAACTACATGATGAATGCTGCTGTTTAGTGATAGCTAAATGATTAGCCACTTTACACGATGAATGCTGCTGTTTAGTGACAGCTAAATGATTAGCCACTTTACACGATGAATGCTGCTGTTTAGTGACAGCTAAATGATTAGCCACTTTACACGATGAATGCTGCTGTTTAGTGACAGCTAAATGATTAGCCACTTGAGTCCTGTATTGCGTTGTGAGTAATCTGTGCTAAGGAGACAGATTTGGTATTGTTTTTTCTAGATAAGAAAACCTGACACCAATCCTTCCCATGAACTTGGGCAATCTTTGCTGTAAGTGTGATATTGATAATTTAGAAATGCGGTTAAGAGACAAAGGCCATTAAGTCACATTTTGTATCACTATAATATCTGGGTCAAGTTGCATTAAATTGTCTTCGAGGAGGTAAGACTTACTTATTACTTATCCTGTAACATTTCAAGTGTATTATATTCATACC
Source organism: Protopterus annectens (assembly GCF_019279795.1). Taxonomy (NCBI): domain Eukaryota; kingdom Metazoa; phylum Chordata; order Ceratodontiformes; family Protopteridae; genus Protopterus; species Protopterus annectens. The sequence goes on from NC_056737.1 coordinate 1,192,026,925, forward strand.
TGCAGTAGATGACCATGTGGAAATGTTGGTGCTTGTCTGAGCCAAGGTTGAGCTCTGAGGATTGACGGGAGGGGTGTGAATGCTTTGTGAGCAGTATCTACATTTGTTTGGCTATCGATTAACTTTAATGTCTCAATTACTGCTAGATAGCTGAAGCTAATAAATATTTAGCATATTAAAACAGAAGTTATTTGTGCTTGCTTTACTCAGTTGAGCATATGCATATTTTGGTTGGTTGGAAGGTGATTCCTTTAGTACAAAATAATATGTCTTCAGTTTGTGTTCTTTAGACTTTAACTGTGGACATGCAGCTTGTGTGGGTAAATGGGTCAGTCATAAAATGTTAGGGAGAAACTGATGGGTAAGTATTTGTCGGAGGTATTAGTATGTGTAAACATGAAATGTTTGAATCATGGTGTAGGTAAAGCATGGTAACTATGGACAGTAAAGTCAAAATATGAAGACATTTGTAATAAAGATGATGGGTCATTTTTGATGCTGACTATATAACTTTAAATAATTAAGGCTAATATATGGTTATTAATAATGATGCCTGTGAAAAAGTAAAATATTCTGAGTTTGTTGGGAGGGAAGTTATGTGGAGTTTAGGAACACACTTTTCAGTTCAGTGCTGAAAAAATCATTTTACAGACATGCAAGAGAAAATGAGAAATGAATATGCAGTCAGTTCATTACTAATCTATTTCAATATGCCAAGATGTTTATGGCTGCTTAATATCTACTCTATAGAATTACATTCAGTTTTATTTTCACATCAAATGTCAATGAGAGGATGTAATTGCTGCCAAATTAAAATGTTCATGTTTTGAAGTTAGCAGCAGATTAGACAAGTGTAAGTTAGAAATCTGCAAATTCAAGAAAGTCTAGGTTACAAATCAGCTTTGTTTATTGAATAAAGGTAGGAATGATATGAGTGCTAATCAAATTATACTAAAGATATTCTTGATATTTTACATGTTACAATCCCATTTTACAACATGGCTCTGCAACTAAACAGCAGTTTAACCAGTTTAATACACAAATTTAGTGTGTGTCCTATTTAAAACAATTACTTTATACATACTACATTCTGAAGAATACTTTAAGCCGTATTATTGTGAAAAAATTGAAATATGCTTGCTTTCCTGCAGTTTGGTGTGCATTAATAGTTTTCAGGATCAAAGGGGGGCAGTAGTCTTGGTTTTGTTCTTACACTTTGGATTTAAATAAGAATAAACCACACATAATGTTTTAACTATTATCAAAGATCAAGGGACTCCAGCACGTGCCTTACACAGACCAATTGAAGTCCCTGTCACTATACTGAGTATAGTACAGACTCCTTAGGGGAAACATGCGTGGCTTACAGAGCGATCTCCAACCCAAACCTAGTGTATTTGCTGCACACCTGTAAATCAGACAGGATCAGAGCTACCTGTTCCAGGGACCCAAATATGGCCTGCAACTTGAATATGACATGCTGGAGAGACAGGTTTGTTTTCCAGATAGTGCTGTGTCTGTGGAATAGGCTTCCAGTTCATGTGAAGCCCAGCACCTGTAGGGCACTGTTCAAAAGGAACCTGGATAAATGGCTGTGACACTTTAAATTCTTACCAGGGATACTACCCACAACCTTCCTGGATATGGACAGTCATTACTAAATACAATCCTGAATATTGACTAGAGTATCTATGGTATTACATTGGGATGAAATGATTAGGCTTGAAATGACCTCTGGGTCACTAGCCTAGAAACCTCCTATGATCCTATGAAAACAAACTTTTTCCAGTACTTACTGAGAATCTGGACATAATCTACTGAGCTAATATTCACTTTTTAAACTGTGGAGGTATGTCCTATATGTGCTACCTATGAGAACAGTCCCTGTTAAAACACTGGAAGCAGGTATAATGTGCCCATTCTTACAAACCAGTAAATCTTTTTCAGGCAAAATATATTCAAGAAAAGCAGCAATAAGCATTACAAAGTCTAAAATTGAAAGGGTTGACTAAACAGCCACCAAGATTTCTTGGCTCTGTATTGAAATGTCAGCATTTGAAATGCTGAGTGCGTACAGAAAACATTTGAAAATGCAGGACAAGAGTGAATCTTGAGCACGGCTCTTCTCTTTTACATTTCTTTTTTTGTGTGGGACAAGTCTCCTTTACCCCCTGAAGTCATATATATATATATATATATATATATATATATATATATATATATATATATATATATATATATATACTAATTCCAAGATCTCCATACTTCATTGAAATGGGAGTTTTCCAAGATGTCCAATATCTTTGGTATAATTTGTTCAGCAGTCATATTATTCCTACCTTTAGTCAATAAAAACATTTTTTGTAATATTGCTATCTCTATTGTCTGTATAACTCCTGTTTTTAACTTTGTAAAAAATTCTGTATGATTCTTGGAGCTTTTCTCCCTGGGCCTCTACTGAAAATGGACATGTCTCCAGCTAGACTAGCCCGGTCAACAAATGTAAAATAAAATAAATAAATATGTGGCCGTCTTGGACTGCAAGTCTGTTTTTAGGCCATTCAGTCTTTGTGTTTCAAGACTGTCTCCAGACATTTAAGACATTATATATATTACCTTGGGAAAATACCTAATCTAAGGGGCTTGTCCATAAACACTGATGAATAAAACGAATGCAAAGCTGTGCATGTTTTGCAAAACTAAAATTTAGTTTGATGTAATAGATGTATGTTGGCTAATATTGTTTCAAAATGCTGTGGCACTTAAATGACAATACTCTGAATGTCCAAATGTTTCTTTGGAACTACATTTCCAAATAGAGCACATTATATCATCAAGAAAGGAGATAAAAAGTTTGTTTTGATCACCAGAACCTATTTAAATATAATTCATATTTGAAGCAATAACCTAATCTGACTGTACATTTATTGTGGAATAGCCACATAGGTAATGTGAGGGCACTTAGATTCATCTCATGCATTATAATGCCACTGGGGTACAGATTAATCTACATTTAACACACAGCATCTCACTAACTCTTTGCATAACATCACCAATAGCAAAACAAAGCAAACATTAAAATAATGATACTGGGCTCTGGGCTCGTCGCCTCATTTTCATGCTAATATTCTTTGCAGGTTGAAACTATAGCCAGTATAATCACTGCTATACTTATATAGCAATGCTGTTCTCCACCTGACTTGGCTCCAAGTAGTTATATGGCAGCTTATCAAGAGTAAAGAGCTTTTTATTTCTTGCTTTTAAATTCTCATCAATTATTTTGAGCTTGTTCCTAAATTTTTCAATATGTTTCTTCATTTCAGGTTCAATAAATGTCTGTTCTGGGTAATCACCAAGCTTCACCTGCAAAACAAAACATGCAATAAGGTGTCTGAGGATGACAAATGAGCGAGTAAGATAAAACAACCGAAATAACAGCCAATATAGTCTGAGCATGACAAATACACAGCAAGTAAGATAAAACTACTGAAATAACATGGAATATGTGTCTGAGCATGACAAATACACAGCGAGTAAGATAAAACTACTGAAATAACATGGAATATGTGTCTGAGCATGACAAATACACAGCGAATAAGGTAAAACTACTGAAATAACATTGAATATGTAAAATTTTAGCATTATACACATTGTACACATAAACAATTTGCTTAAATATTTAGTTTGGGGTTTCTTGCAAAATCCAGTTCCAGATAATGAGGTGGAGAAACCTCATAACATACAATAGTTTAAAATGTGTGGGAAAAGTAAACATTTAGCATTTATTATACTGAATGCATAGAGGTTACATGCCACTTGGCTAAAACCAGCAATAAAAAACTATTTAACTGGAAATTCACCACAATGAAATTTGCATAAATCTGTACATTGGCAAAGGACCCTTCCCCCGCCCTTACCCACATGTGGAAGGGTTGTAACAGACTGTGACCATCATACCAATGTATTCTTATCTGAGGTCATTCACTCTATTAGTAAAGATAGATAACTTTGCTTCTTTGCAAAACAAACATTTTCTCTCTTACTGCAAGGTGCTATGGCATTGAAAACAGAATATAGTAGCAGCTGTGGATGAGGAGTTCAAAGCCCCTCACATGAGGGTGCAGTTGGCTATAATAGGAAGTGGGTGAAGAGGACATAAATCACCACATTGGAATGCAGGACAGCTTGCCCCTGCGATAAACTGCTTCCAATGGGAACACCACTCTGATATCTGGTGCATGATCATGTCATATGACATTGCAAGAGATAGGTTCATAGGTTCATAGGTAGGTACTAAGCTATTGGCCCTAGGGCCTATATAAGCCTATCCAAAAAATGTACTCTGGCTTTTGCCACCCAAGAAAATTATTTTCCTGTGCCCCTGTAACAACAAAATATGAAACAAAGATGTGTTCTTATAGTATACATTTTAGTATATCAGAACTTGACTTAGGGTCATGGTACTTGGATAAAAGAAAAAAAAATGCATATTTTATGATTGTGTATGTGATGGCCCCGTCATTACCACTGGCCAGTAATCAAGGAGCTCCAATCCTCAGCACTGACAACAGTAAGAGGCAGTCACTAAAACACAAACAGATTTACAAAGTATTTCAAATGAAGCTCTCTGCATCAAGCTTGATTTTCTTCAAGAGCACTTATAGAACATGTTCCACTGGGACTGGACTCTCTGTCTCACCAGATCTCAAACAAAACCACAATAAATCCAGTAACATCAAGCCCGACTCCAGGAAGGAAATGCACCAGTCCAATAGAAGCTTACTGCAAGGTGGAAATGAGGTTACACCTCAAGGTAATCTTTATGGATTGCCTCCATAGTATTTACAATATTTACATTATAAACTTAAAATGTTTAGAGTGTTTGGGGGCAGATCCTCCTGCCAAAACAATTGATTATGAATATTTTATTGTTGCTGCGAGTATAATTTTTTAACTTTTAGACATTTTCACAGCAATTATTTGCATCTTGATTAAACAGCATGTAAATTTTTATAATAAATCCATTTCAAACAAATAGTCTTCAGTGCTTTAGCATGCAGTCAAATATTATAAAGCCATTTTTTTATCTAACCATCTTTCATTCCCATTTCAGAAAACTTTAATCACTATATCTTGTGTTGAAAATCTTTGCTAGTACCTCTGTGATGTATATGAAATATACTAGATTTGCTGTAAAAGAAATCATACCAACACAATTATTTTATCACAACACAAAAACATTAACTCTCATGAGGTTGCAAAACAAAAAAACATATTTTTTTGCAGGAGCAAGCCCCTTTACCCTGATGTTGGGGCAAACCTCCAGAGTCCCAAACCACATATATGTTAACTCAAAGATAACATAAACTTAGACAAGAAATTGATCAATACACAATGCATACCTTCCTGCCATTGTCTAAGTGTAACTTCCATTAAAAGATGCCAATGAAATTTTAGTGACAATGTTTTGATATTTGATCAAGTGGTCATTAATAAACAGTAGGTTTCTCAACATATTATGCTTTTCAGCATGCAATCATAACACAAAAATCACTTAAATACAGACTATAGAGTATGTTATATATAAACATTGTTCTCCCCTTAAAATTAGAGACCTTTAATTTTTACACCAGGCCACATGATTCTGAATTAGCAACAGTGTGGCAGAGATAACAACTCTGGAAATGACTTGTGTATATTTCAGTGAGAGATACTTTGCTAAACTTCACAATTTGAACTCTTATTTTACATATTCTTGCTGGCTTTTTAAAAGGATGACATGGTGGCAACCATCTACACTCATTTGTCAAACTGTTAGGCAAATAATTAAGAATTCTAAAAATGAACCAACATATTCATAAACACAATTTCAAAGATTCATAGAAACGTTATTGTGATTTAGGACCACACAAGTGCAGCCTAAACAAAATTACAAATGTCAGCTCACGAGAAAAATGCAGTGCAAATAACATAGATACAGCAGTATCAGAGAATAACATAGATACAGCAGTATCAGAGAATAACGTAGATACAGCGGTATCAGCGAATAACATAGATACAGCGGTATCAGAGAATAACATAGATAGAGCAGTATCAGAGAATAACATAGATACGCGGTATCAGAGAATAACATTGATACAGCGGTATCAGAGAATAACATAGATACAGCAGTATCAGAGAATAACGTAGATACAGCAGTATCAGAGAATAACGTAGATACAGCGGTATGAGAGAATAACATAGATACAGCGGTATGAGAGAATAACATAGATACAGCGGTATGAGAGAATAACATAGATACAGCAATATGAGAGAATAACATAGATACAGCAGTATCAGAGAATAACATAGATACAGCAGTATCAGAGAATAACATAGATACAGCAGTATGAGAGAATAACATAGATACAGCGGTATCAGAGTATAACATAGATACAGCAGTATCAGAGAATAACATAGATACAGCGGTATCAGAGAATAACATAGATACAGCAGTATCAGAGAATAACATAGATACAGTGGTATCAGAGAATAACGTAGATACAGCGGTATCAGAGAATAACATTGATACAGCGGTATCAGAGAATAACATAGATACAGCAGTATCAGAGAATAACATAGATACAGCGGTATCAGAGAATAACGTAGATACAGTGGTATCAGAGAATAACATAGATACAGCGGTATCAGAGAATAACATAGATACAGCAGTATCAGAGAATAACATAGATACAGCGGTATCAGAGAATAACATAGATACAGCGGTATCAGAGAATAACATAGATACAGTGGTATCAGAGAATAACATAGATACAGCGGTATCAGAGAATAACGTAGATACAGCGGTATCAGAGAATAACATTGATACAGCGGTATCAGAGAATAACATAGATACAGCGGTATCAGAGAATAACATAGATACAGCGGTATCAGAGAATAACGTAGATACAGCGGAATCAAAGAATTACATAGACACAGCAGTATCAAAGAATAACGTAGATACAGCGGTATCAGAGAATAACTTAAATACAGTGGTATCAGAGAATAACATAGATACAGCGGTATCAGAGAATAACATAGATACAGCAGTATCAGAGAATAACATAGATACAGCGGTATCAGAGAATAACATATATACAGCGGTATCAGAGAATAACATAGATACAGCGGTATCAAAGAATAACGTAGATACAGCGGTATCAGAGAATAACATAGATACAGCGGTATCAAAGAATAACATAGATACAGCGGTATCAGAAAATAACATAGATACAGCGGTATCAGAGAATAACATAGATACAGCGGTATCAAAGAATAACGTAGATACAGCGGTATCAGAGAATAACATAGATACAGCGGTATGAGAGAATAACATAGATACAGCAGTATCAGAGAATAACGTAGATACAGCGGTATCAGAGAATAAGGTAGATACAGCGGTATCAGAGAATAACACAGATACAGCGGTATCAGAGAATAACATAGATACAGCAGTATCAGAGAATAACATAAATACAGCAGTATCAGAAAATAACATAGATACAGCGGTATCAGAGAATAACATAGATACAGTGGTATCCGAAAATAACAGATGCAGCGGTATCAGAGAATAACATAGATACAGCGGTATCAAAGAATAACGTAGATACAGCGGTATCAGAGAATAACGTAGATACAGCAGTATCAGAGAATAACATAGATACAGCAGTATCAGAGAATAACATAGATACAGTGGTATCAGAGAATAACATAGATACAGCAGTATCAGAGAATAATGTAGATACAGCGGTATCAGAGAATAACATAGATACAGCGGTATCAGAGAATAACATAGATACAGCGGTATCAGAGAATAACATAGATACAGCATTATCAAAGAATAACGTAGATACAGCGGTATCAGAGAATAACATAGATACAGCAGTATCAGAGAATAACATAGATACAGTGGTATCAGAGAATAACATAGATACAGCGGCATCAGAGAATAACATAGATACAGCGGTATGAGAGAATAACATAGATACAGCGGTATGAGAGGATAACATAGATACAGCGGTATCAGAGAATAACATAGATACAGCGGTATCAAAGAATAACATAGATACAGCAGTATCAGAGAATAACATAGATACAGCGGTATCAGAGAATAACATTGATACAGCAGTATCAGAGAATAACGTAGATGCAGCGGTATCAGAGAATAACATAGATACAGCAGTATCAGAGAATAACATAGATACAGCAGTATCAGAGAATAACATAGATACAGCAGTATCAGAGCATAACATAGATACAGCGGTATCAGAGAATAACATAGATACAGCGGTATCAGAGAATAACATAGATACAGCGGTATCAAAGAATAACATAAGAAAGAAAATAACACTTATGACATGCAAGAGGTAGTTCACATTACATAAACACATTCAATATGCATTATCCAGTGATAAATAATAAATAAATACTCACAACCAAACCCCTACACTGTTAAGATATAGAATATACAGAGACTAATGAAAAGCAGCTGTTTAGTTACCATATTGCACTTGTTAACTTTAGACATGACTCAGTATAGCCATCATATTATATATTTGCAGCTGGTTGCAGAAGCTGAGCACACTAGGGTTACTTCACAGCTCTGGATGCAGCATAGTCTATAAACATGCATCACACTACTAACAAAAAAAAACACTATGCGGTTATAACGCAGACACTAGAGTGCTGTGCACACTTGGCTTAGACAGCAAGCTTTATAAACATAGATCACACTGCTGACAAGATGACACATTGCAGTTATGAATCACACACCAGTATATAGTACACACTAAGCTTACTCCACAGGTTTTATAAACATAGATCACACTGCTGACAAGATGACACATTGCAGTTATGAATCACACACCAGTATATAGTACACACTAGGCTTAGTTCACAGGTTTTATAAACATAGATCACACTGCTGACAAGATGACACATTGCAGTTATGAATCACACACCAGTATATAGTACACACTAAGCTTACTCCACAGGTTTTATAAACATAGATCACACTGCTGACAAGATGACACATTGCAGTTATGAATCACACACCAGTATTTAGTACACACTAAGCTTACTCCACAGGTTTTATAAACATAGATCACACTGCTGACAAGGTGACACATTGCAGTTATGAGACACACCAGTATATAGTACACACTAGGCTTACTCCACAGGTTTTATAAACATAGATCACACTGCTGACAAGATGACACATTGCAGTTATGAATCACACACCAGTATATAGTACACACTAAGCTTACTCCACAGGTTTTATAAACATAGATCACACTGCTGACAAGATGACACATTGCAGTTATGAATCACACACCAGTATATAGTACACACTAAGCTTACTCCACAGGTTTTATAGACATAGATCACACTGCTGACAAGATGACACATTGCAGTTATGAATCACACACCAGTATTTAGTACACACTAAGCTTACTCCACAGGTTTTATAGACATAGATCACACTGCTGACAAGATGACACATTGCAGTTATGAATCACACACCAGTATATAGTACACACTAAGCTTACTCCACAGGTTTTATAAACATAGATCACACTGCTGACAAGATGACACAATGCAGTTATGAATCACACACCAGTATTTAGTACACACTAAGCTTACTCCACAGGTTTTATAGACATAGATCACACTGCTGACAAGATGACACATTGCAGTTATGAGACACACCAGTATATAGTACACACTAGGCTTACTCCACAGGTTTTATAGACATAGATCACACTGCTGACAAGGTGACACATTGCAGTTATGAGACACACCAGTATATAGTACACACTGGGCTTACTCCACAGGTTTTATAGACATAGATCACACTGCTGACAAGGTGACACATTGCAGTTATGAGACACACCAGTATATAGTACACACTAGGCTTACTCCACAGGTTTTATAGACATAGATCACACTGCTGACAAGGTGACACATTGCAGTTATGAGACACACCGGTATATAGTACACACTAAGCTTACTCCACAGGTTTTATAGACACAGATCACACTGCTGACAAGATGACACATTGCAGTTATGAATCACACACCAGTATTTAGTACACACAAGGCTTAGTTCACAGGTTTTTAATAGACATAGATCACACTGCTGACAAGATGACACATTGCAGTTATGAATCACACACCAGTATATAGTACACACTAGGCTTACTCCACAGGTTTTATAGACATAGATCACACTGCTGACAAGGTGACACATTGCAGTTATGAGACACACCGGTATATAGTACACACTAAGCTTACTCCACAGGTTTTATAGACATAGATCACACTGCTGACAAGATGACACATTGCAGTTATGAATCACACACCAGTATATAGTACACACTAAGCTTACTCCACAGGTTTTATAAACATAGATCACACTGCTGACAAGATGACACATTGCAGTTATGAGACACACCAGTATTTAGTACACACTAGGCTTACTCCACAGGTTTTATAAACATAGATCACACTGCTGACAAGATGACACATTGCAGTTATGAATCACACACCAGTATATAGTACACACTAAGCTTACTCCACAGGTTTTATAGACATAGATCACACTGCTGACAAGATGACACATTGCAGTTATGAATCACACACCAGTATTTAGTACACACTAAGCTTACTCCACAGGTTTTATAGACATAGATCACACTGCTGACAAGATGACACATTGCAGTTATGAATCACACACCAGTATTTAGTACACACTAAGCTTACTCCACAGGTTTTATAAACATAGATCACACTGCTGACAAGATGACACATTGCAGTTATGAATCACACACCAGTATATAGTACACACTAGGCTTACTCCACAGGTTTTATAGACATAGATCACACTGCTGACAAGATGACACATTGCAGTTATGAGACACACCAGTATTTAGTACACACTAAGCTTACTCCACAGGTTTTATAGACATAGATCACATTACTGACAAGGTGACACATTGCAGTTATGAGACACACCAGTATATAGTACACACTAGGCTTAGTTCACAGGCAAGGATCGCACTACTGGCATAGATCACACTGCTGACAAGGTGACACATTGCAGTTATGAGACACACCGGTATATAGTACACACTAAGCTTACTCCAGAGGTTTTATAAACATAGATCACACTGCTGACAAGATGACACATTGCAGTTATGAGACACACCAGTATTTAGTACACACTAGGCTTACTCCACAGGTTTTATAAACATAGATCACACTGCTGACAAGGTGACACATTGCAGTTATGAATCACACACCAGTATATAGTACACACTAAGCTTACTCCACAGGTTTTATAGACATAGATCACACTGCTGACAAGATGACACATTGCAGTTATGAATCACACACCAGTATTTAGTACACACTAAGCTTACTCCACAGGTTTTATAAACATAGATCACACTGCTGACAAGATGACACATTGCAGTTATGAGACACACCAGTATATAGTACACACTAGGCTTAGTTCACAGGCAAGGATCGCACTACTGGCATAGATCACACTGCTGACAAGATGACACATTGCAGTTATGAGACACACCAGTATTTAGTACACACTAAGCTTACTCCACAGGTTTTATAAACATAGATCACACTGCTGACAAGATGACACATTGCAGTTATGAATCACACACCAGTATTTAGTACACACTAGGCTTACTCCACAGGTTTTATAGACATAGATCACACTGCTGACAAGATGACACATTGCAGTTATGAATCACACACCAGTATATAGTACACACTAAGCTTACTCCACAGGTTTTATAGACATAGATCACATTACTGACAAGGTGACACATTGCAGTTATGAATCACACACCGGTATATAGTACACACTAAGCTTACTCCACAGGTTTTATAGACATAGATCACACTGCTGACAAGGTGACACATTGCAGTTATGAATCACACACCAGTATATAGTACACACTAAGCTTACTCCACAGGTTTTATAGACATAGATCACACTGCTGACAAGATGACACATTGCAGTTATGAATCACACACCAGTATATAGTACACACTAAGCTTACTCCACAGGTTTTATAGACATAGATCACACTGCTGACAAGATGACACATTGCAGTTATGAATCACACACCAGTATTTAGTACACACTAAGCTTACTCCACAGGTTTTATAGACATAGATCACACTGCTGACAAGATGACACATTGCAGTTATGAATCACACACCAGTATATAGTACACACTAAGCTTACTCCACAGGTTTTATAGACATAGATCACACTGCTGACAAGATGACACATTGCAGTTATGAATCACACACCAGTATATAGTACACACTAAGCTTACTCCACAGGTTTTATAGACATAGATCACACTGCTGACAAGATGACACATTGCAGTTATGAATCACACACCAGTATTTAGTACACACTAAGCTTACTCCACAGGTTTTATAAACATAGATCACACTGCTGACAAGATGACACATTGCAGTTATGAGACACACCAGTATATAGTACACACTAGGCTTAGTTCACAGGCAAGGATCGCACTACTGGCATAGATCACACTGCTGACAAGATGACACATTGCAGTTATGAGACACACCAGTATTTAGTACACACTAAGCTTACTCCACAGGTTTTATAAACATAGATCACACTGCTGACAAGATGACACATTGCAGTTATGAATCACACACCAGTATTTAGTACACACTAGGCTTACTCCACAGGTTTTATAGACATAGATCACACTGCTGACAAGATGACACATTGCAGTTATGAATCACACACCAGTATATAGTACACACTAAGCTTACTCCACAGGTTTTATAGACATAGATCACATTACTGACAAGGTGACACATTGCAGTTATGAATCACACACCGGTATATAGTACACACTAAGCTTACTCCACAGGTTTTATAGACATAGATCACACTGCTGACAAGGTGACACATTGCAGTTATGAATCACACACCAGTATATAGTACACACTAAGCTTACTCCACAGGTTTTATAAGCATAGATCACACTGCTGACAAGGTGACACATTGCAGTTATGAGACACACCAGTATTTAGTACACACTAGGCTTACTCCACAGGTTTTATAAACATAGATCACACTGCTGACAAGATGACACATTGCAGTTATGAATCACACACCAGTATATAGTACACACTAGGCTTACTCCACAGGTTTTATAGACATAGATCACACTGCTGACAAGATGACACATTGCAGTTATGAATCACACACCAGTATTTAGTACACACTAAGCTTACTCCACAGGTTTTATAAACATAGATCACACTGCTGACAAGATGACACATTGCAGTTATGAATCACACACCAGTATTTAGTACACACTAAGCTTACTCCACAGGTTTTATAAACATAGATCACACTGCTGACAAGATGACACATTGCAGTTATGAATCACACAGCAGTATTTAGTACACACTAAGCTTACTCCACAGGTTTTATAGACATAGATCACACTGCTGACAAGGTGACACATTGCAGTTATGAATCACACACCAGTATATAGTACACACTAAGCTTACTCCACAGGTTTTATAAACATAGATCACACTGCTGACAAGATGACACATTGCAGTTATGAGACACACCAGTATTTAGTACACACTAGGCTTACTCCACAGGTTTTATAAACATAGATCACACTGCTGACAAGATGACACATTGCAGTTAAGAATCACACACCAGTATATAGTACACACTAAGCTTACTCCACAGGTTTTATAGACATAGATCACACTGCTGACAAGATGACACATTGCAGTTATGAATCACACACCAGTATTTAGTACACACTAGGCTTACTCCACAGGTTTTATAGACATAGATCACACTGCTGACAAGATGACACAATGCAGTTATGAGACACACCAGTATTTAGTACACACTAGGCTTACTCCACAGGTTTTATAGACATAGATCACACTGCTGACAAGATGACACATTGCAGTTATGAATCACACACCAGTATTTAGTACACACTAAGCTTACTCCACAGGTTTTATAAACATAGATCACACTGCTGACAAGATGACACATTGCAGTTATGAATCACACACCAGTATATAGTACACACTAAGCTTACTCCACAGGTTTTATAAACATAGATCACACTGCTGACAATATGACACATTGCAGTTATGAATCACACACCAGTATATAGTACACACTAAGCTTACTCCACAGGTTTTATAGACATAGATCACACTGCTGACAAGATGACACATTGCAGTTATGAATCACACACCAGTATTTAGTACACACTAGGCTTACTCCACAGGTTTTATAAACATAGATCACACTGCTGACAAGATGACACATTGCAGTTATGAATCACACACCAGTATATAGTACACACTAAGCTTACTCCACAGGTTTTATAAACATAGATCACACTGCTGACAAGATGACACATTGCAGTTATGAATCACACACCAGTATTTAGTACACACTAGGCTTAGTTCACAGGTTTTATAAACATAGATCACACTGCTGACAAGGTGACACATTGCAGTTATGAATCACACACCAGTATTTAGTACACACTAGGCTTACTCCACAGGTTTTATAAACATAGATCACACTGCTGACAAGATGACACATTGCAGTTATGAATCACACACCAGTATATAGTACACACTAAGCTTACTCCACAGGTTTTATAAACATAGATCACACTGCTGACAAGATGACACATTGCAGTTATGAATCACACACCAGTATTTAGTACACACTAAGCTTACTCCACAGGTTTTATAGACATAGATCACACTGCTGACAAGATGACACATTGCAGTTATGAATCACACACCAGTATATAGTACACACTAGGCTTACTCCACAGGTTTTATGAACATAGATCACACTGCTGACAAGATGACACATTGCAGTTATGAATCACACACCAGTATATAGTACACACTAAGCTTACTCCACAGGTTTTATAGACATAGATCACACTGCTGACAAGATGACACATTGCAGTTATGAATCACACACCAGTATATAGTACACACTAGGCTTACTCCACAGGTTTTATAAACATAGATTACACTGCTGACAAGATGACACATTGCAGTTATGAATCACACACCGGTATATAGTACACACTAAGCTTACTCCACAGGTTTTATAAACATAGATCACACTGCTGACAAGATGACACATTGCAGTTATGAGACACACCAGTATTTAGTACACACTAGGCTTACTCCACAGGTTTTATAAACATAGATCACACTGCTGACAAGATGACACATTGCAGTTATGAATCACACACCAGCATATAGTACACACTAGGCTTACTCCACAGGTTTTATAAACATAGATCACACTGCTGACAAGATGACACATTGCAGTTATGAATCACACACCAGTATATAGTACACACTAGGCTTACTCCACAGGTTTTATAGACATAGATCACACTGCTGACAAGATGACACATTGCAGTTATGAATCACACACCGGTATATAGTACACACTAAGCTTACTCCACAGGTTTTATAAACATAGATCACACTGCTGACAAGATGACACATTGCAGTTATGAGACACACCAGTATTTAGTACACACTAGGCTTACTCCACAGGTTTTATAAACATAGATCACACTGCTGACAAGATGACACATTGCAGTTATGAATCACACACCGGTATATAGTACACACTAAGCTTACTCCACAGGTTTTATAAACATAGATCACACTGCTGACAAGATGACACATTGCAGTTATGAATCACACACCAGTATTTAGTACACACTAAGCTTACTCCACAGGTTTTATAGACATAGATCACACTGCTGACAAGATGACACATTGCAGTTATGAATCACACACCAGT
This sequence comes from Protopterus annectens, assembly GCF_019279795.1. Taxonomy (NCBI): domain Eukaryota; kingdom Metazoa; phylum Chordata; order Ceratodontiformes; family Protopteridae; genus Protopterus; species Protopterus annectens. The sequence goes on from NC_056737.1 coordinate 1,192,042,873, forward strand.
ATATAGTACACACTAAGCTTACTCCACAGGTTTTATAAACATAGATCACACTGCTGACAAGATGACACATTGCAGTTATGAATCACACACCAGTATATAGTACACACTAAGCTTACTCCACAGGTTTTATAAACATAGATCACACTGCTGACAAGATGACACATTGCAGTTATGAATCACACACCAGTATATAGTACACACTAGGCTTACCCCACAGGTTTTATAAACATAGATCACACTGCTGACAAGATGACACATTGCAGTTATGAATCACACACCAGTATATAGTACACACTAGGCTTACTCCACAGGTTTTATAGACATAGATCACACTGCTGACAAGATGACACATTGCAGTTATGAATCACACACCAGTATTTAGTACACACTAGGCTTAGTTCACAGGTTTTATAAACATAGATCACACTGCTGACAAGATGACACATTGCAGTTATGAATCACACACCGGTATATAGTACACACTAAGCTTACTCCACAGGTTTTATAAACATAGATCACACTGCTGACAAGATGACACATTGCAGTTATGAATCACACACCAGTATTTAGTACACACTAGGCTTACTCCACAGGTTTTATAAACATAGATCACACTGCTGACAAGATGACACATTGCAGTTATGAATCACACACCAGCATATAGTACACACTAAGCTTACTCCACAGGTTTTATAGACATAGATCACACTGCTGACAAGGTGACACATTGCAGTTATGAATCACACACCAGTATTTAGTACACACTAGGCTTAGTTCACAGGCAAGGATCGCACTACTGGTAAGAAATCACACTGCGGTTATAAAACACACACTGTTGTGTAATGCACACTAGGCTTATGCCGCAGGCATGGACATAGTGTGATTTATAAACATGGGTCATGCTACTGACAAGAAGACAGTTATAAATGACACAATACTGTGTCTGCACAATAGGCTTATACCACAAGTGGGGAAGTAACAAGATTTATAAACACTGATCACACTATTGACAAGAAGACACAATGAAGTTATGAATCACACAATAATGCGGTCCACAGGCATGGACATAATGTGATTTGTAAGCACTAATGACAATCCTGGAAGGAATTTTATGTGATTCTATTGGATGTGGTTTAATATAAAAGGTAAGCTATTTGTATGGTTTATGTGTCTGATGAAGTAATGATTGACATTATGAAAGCACTTACACCAAATAAAGATTTTTGTTTGTTCTGAAAAGGATCATTTATTGCCTCAGCTTTGGGACTTTACTTAGATTTACTTGAAGTTACTTACAGCACTTCTCTCTGAGGGATTATTGGGTTTCATTTGTTTTTACAAGTTCTTGTGCTATGATTATGGCTGAGGGCAATATGAGAAACGTTGGAGCACCAATACAGAGTTCTGTAGTACAGACTGTTAATAAGAGACTGTGTGAATCTTTAACTGAACAGCTTAATGCACTACTTGTGGGTGAACTGCCTGAAGCTTCTGAGATCCTGCTACAAGATAAGGATATAGATATGAAGGTATGTGATCTGAAAAGGAGCCTTGAAAATGACTTGTTTAAGTACAAAAGGCTCCAATATCAACAATACCATTTTGAGGCATGTTTACAGAAATTTGTTATCCCTACAGGGCTCAAAATTCTGAATATGCCTACATATGGTAACACCTATCCATTGCTTTTAGTCGAATGGCAAAAGATTAATTTAGCAACGAGTAGGTAGTATATTCAACTTTTGATTGACTTTTTCCAGCCAATTGAGAAGGAACTGAATGATGGTACCATCCGACAACAATTAGAGATTGAATGCCTGTTGGGGAATGAACGTGCTAATGTATACCTGAGTGAACTTATTAATAAAGTGACTGTGTATGAAAATAAGCTTTTGCTGCAAAAAAAGAAAAAACTAGTGAGAGACATTCATGATTTCTCCCATCAAAATGTATTCACTTGGCCCAGGAAACGTACTGGACAGATTAACCAGGACACCAATCAGCGAGTGGTATCTGTGAGTTCCTCCAATCAGAGAACTGTCATCGAGGAAACAGCTAATCAAGTGTCGGCAAGTGTTTCTAAACCCACGGAACAACCTTCATCCATATACTCCACTCCATTGGTCCAACTATCTCAAGTGGAAGGTTTGAGCTCTGCCTCTACAACTGTTGAGGAAGAACCAGTTGTGAGACACAAGATCTTGTCTGGACAGCAGGAATCACACGAGCAGTTTTTTTCTATGTTTCCACTGCCATTTTGGACTGTGAGCAAGAGATCGGTCGAGGCAGGGACCCAGCAAGGTGGACACAAGAGGAAGGATCCACCAGTGTCTTTCCAAATGAGATCACTGAAAAAATGTGGGGCTACGGCGAACAGAACAAGTGTGGAATATTTTGAATTATGAGTTTACGGCAGCTGAGACTCATCTGCTCTCAAAAGTTCTGAGTTACATACCTGTAGTAAAGGCAGATTTAATGATGTCTTGTTACAATTACATTTGTTTGCATGAACAGTGACATTAAAAATTTATATAAATGTGAAAATGGCAGTGATATGTTTTTATGTAAAAAAAATGAGTGTATTTATACCGAGTATGCCCACAAATGTGGAAATATTCTTGCAGGCTTGTGAAAAAGATCTTTATGACAGTTTTTGTGGTAGTAATGCCTTGAAACATGGAAATTTAACAAAAGTGGAGTATTTAGCTATTAAAAGCCTACAAAATAATCAGGACATAATTATTCGACCGTCAGATAAAGTTAGGCCTGCGGTTATATTGGATGCAATGTATTATTATAATGAAATAAGAAATATGCTTTCTGATGTGTTTATAAACTTGTTACATTGGATGTTAGTCATAAAATGAAAAGCAATGTCCAATCAACTTTGTATGAAAGTCTGTGTTTAGGTCTCCTAACCAAGGAAATATTTGATTATTTTAGTGTAGAAAATCCCTTAATTCCACAAATGCATGGTCTCCCTAAAATACACAAGGATCCCCTAAAGCCTAAGTTTAGACCGATAAGAGCAGGTTGGCTCACTGAGCTGATTTCTATTTACCTTGATAAGGAACTGAAGAGAGTTCTACAGGAAAATCATGTAGTCCTAAGGGACACTGAACATTTTCTGACTGATCTGTATAAAGTCATGGCAGAACATTGCTGGAACATGTGTTCTGAGAGAGTGCCTTCCAGTCTATCTGCAAATATACAGAGCTGAGTATATTTTTTGGGTTTTAAAGTTTGTACTGTTAGTTGTTGCTTAGATCTCTGTTGAAACTGTCCCCCACCCCATTTTCTGCCATGTCTTCAGTTGATATAACTGCTTTTTACAGCTTGTGTGTTATCTAACTCAAGGGTCACTTAATTTGACCTGTTAGTAACAGCCTGCATTTAATTGCTGGAACCTGTGTTCTGAGAGACTGCCTTTCAGACTATCTGCAAATATACAGAGCTGAGTATATATATTTTTGGTTATAGAGTTTGATAATTGTTGCTTAGATCTCTGTTGAAACTGTTGTCTCACTGTTCTGAGAGACTGATCTACAAATATATAGAGCTGAGTATATATTTTTTTGGTTTTAAAGTTTGCACTGTTAATTGTTGCTTAGATCTCTGTTGAAACTGTTTTGTCACACCCACCCTCCCTATTTTTGGTTTGTAGTTTAAATTTGGTGGCTTTTGCAGTTGCCCACCCCACTGTAGATCATCTGGGACACTCTCCCAGTCCCATCTCTTTACCACATTCAACCTAATAAACTCTTTCTGCACTTGCTTTTAGTCCTTTTTAATTTAATTACATTTTTTAAACTGTGTTTGGTCTAACTACATACTCAAGTGTGCTAGATTGCACTGCAGGTGAATTGTTTTTTACTACTGTCTTTGCTACTTTTCTGTAAAAAAAAAAAAAAAAAAAAAAGCCTGTTTTCTACCTTTCCTGTAACTAGAGTTTCAGATACAGATTTTCTGTATCCAGGACTGTATGTAAACTTCTGAGCCCCCCCAAGCCTTTCTGTGTTGGAGGGAAGTTTTTTAGCTTATCAGTGGGAGTGGTAAGCACTAGGTAACCTGTGTACCACATAAGGAGTGATTCTGGCCCAGAAATTGTAGTTATTGGCTGTTTGAGCAATCTCTTCCATCTCTGTCAACTTTCTGATTTGAAAGCCTGCATTTGCACTTGCTTCGGTCCTGTAACTCATCTAGTACAGATACAGATTCTTAGTTTTAGCACTTAAATTTGTGTATTCATGCTCAGCACTTGTTCAGAACTTGTAAGCACTAAATAAGCTACATATTACTATAGCACTCAGTCTTCCTGATTACCTAGAGGAAAACAGTTTTTGTACTTACTTTTCTCACTTGCTTAGAGAAAAACAGCTCTTGTACTCACTTTCCTCACTTATCTAGAGGAAAACAGTTTTTTATTCAGGCATGACCAAGGATCAGCTCCCAATGTTTTCTCCTGTCTATCTGATGACTCTGGGCATCTTGAGGCAATTTAGAAATTGCCTCATGTACACAGATAACCTCTTCTCCTATTTCCCAACACTGCAACCTGTGAGAGATGCACTTATCTAGCAAAACTGGAGGTAAAGGTCTCTCCAACCGAGACTGAACTTGACAGTCATGAGAAGAAGGTAAACATTTGCACCACACCACACTCATCAGATAGTCTCACTAAATCTACACCACCAAAATCCATACATAGTAACACAAAAACATTCACGGAGGCTCTCAATAATAATCTTTCTAAGCAACAGAGACATCCAAAGCAGAAACGCAAGCAATCTCCATACCCCAACACAACCCTAATGACACATAGCCCACAGACTCAGTGTGCCACTCAACCACAGCCAATAAGGCCAAGCAATGTACCCAACATACTAGTCATAGGTGACTCTATAGTCAGGCACACAGATGTCCCACTCACCAGGCTAAACAAGGAGAAGATTACTGTCAGCTGCCTGTCAGGTGCCAGGATCCACCACATAACCCACACACTCAGGTCACTCCACAACAAGTACAAATATGACTCTGTTATTGTCCATGTTGGTGTGAATGACCTGAGACGTACCTCCCTGGACTACATGAAAAGAGAAATGGAAGAGCTCTCTGATCTTGTAGCCCAGGCAGTTATGACCCTAGCCCTGAGTAGAATTCTGCCATCACCCAGAATGTTACTGCAGTAGAAGGACAAAATGATTGACTTCAACAATTGGCTAAGCTTCTGGTGTCATTCTAAGGGGATCCAGTATCTGTCTGCTTGGGATGACATGGTAGACAAACCGCAATGCTTTGCCACAGATGGCTTGCACATGTCAACCCTGGGATTTCGGATACTGGCTAAGGCTCTTGCTGCCCCTATAGTGCCTTTTTAAGCAAGGTTTAAATAACAAATTCACCACCATAACAGGAACAGGCAAGCAAAAACTGAGGGTAATGCTACTCAATGCTAGAAGTCTAAATCTCAAAATGCACTAATTTGAGGCACTCCTTAAAATGGAGAACATCGATATCTGTTCAGTGACTGAGACCTGGTTCAAGGCTCCAGAGAGCACCCCTGCACTACCAGGCCATAACTCATACCACACTTTTCGGCCATGTAATCTGGACCGAAACCCCAAAGGCGGAGGTGTGTCCATATTCATTAAGGATATCCACACCTCCAGGCTAGTTGCTCAGCATAATGCATCCGAGGTTATCCAAGTGCAACTATCTCTGGGTAAAACTGCAATCCAAATTGTAGCTTGCTACAGATCCCCCACCATGCCCCAGGATTCCCACTCTTCTTTTAATGATGTACTGGAAAATATTAGGGTTCAACCAAACACTCTAATAATGGGCGACTTTAGCTACTCCACCATTAACTGGGAAAATTACTCGTGTACCAACTCCTTAGCTCAACACTTTCTGGAATTCATAAACTCCAATGTCCTGGATGAACTTATCCACACCCCCACCAGAGGCAACAATATCCTAGACCTACTCATTACTAACATGAGTGACTGGTGTTCCATACCTGAAGTCAACTCCTCATTGGTCCGATCCGACCATAAGCTAATCACTCTTGATATCCACATCCCGCCCCCACCCCCCATTAAGGAAACCACAGTAAAAAATTTCTCCAAAGCCAACTTCATGCTCCTTAAGACAGAAGTGGTGAACTTCATGACACCTGTGCAGATGGACAATACAGTTACAACTGCTGAATCCTACACAAATGCACTCTAAAAGCACTTACATGAGTGCATAGATTGTGTTATCCCAAACAGAACCAAGACGCTATCCTCCAAAAAAAGGAAGCCAATCTGGTGGTCCCCTGCCATAAACAAACTATACAACAGAAGGAAGAAACTGTTGCAAAAGGGAATAAAATCCCATGAGTGAAGGAGCTCCCTGGTCAGCCTCAGTAAGAAGCTGAGATCCCTTATAAGATCCTCCAAATCTAGCTATGAAAACAAAATTGCCACTAATTTCAAGGACAAACACAAAGCATTCTATAGCTATGTCAAGAATCTCGATGGCAGCACCCAGATCTGCTCTGAGTTACAGCACAAAGGCACGAAAATTACAGAACCAACTGATATTGCCAACATCCTGGCTGATAGGTTCAGTGCTAACTTTACCCCCCTCTCACCCTCTAAAGGACCTATATATATACAGGAAGAATGCAGAGTCCCTGTAATCACAACTATGCAGGTAAAAGCTGCTCTCTCTAAAGCCAAAAACACAGCATCCATGGGACCAGACAACATCCCAGGCTGCGTTTTACATGAACTTCAGAACGAACTGGCTCCCCACTTAAGCACCATGTTCAATAATAGCCTCACATCAGGCTTTGTGCCCACTAAATGGTGCACAACAACTGTTATCCCACTCCACAAAGGGGGAGTCACCACTGATCCCAGGAACTATCGACCTATTAGCCTGACGAGCCTGGTCTGCAAGGCCATAAAATGTATCATCATGGAACTCATAAACAAAAACTCTGGATCCCACCCAGTTTGGGTTTGTGAAAGGCAGATAATGCCTCCTGAACCTGATCAACTTCTTTGAGGCAGTCACCAAAGCCGTAGATGAGGGTAAGATGGTTCTCACAGCCAATCTTGACCTCGCCAAGGCTTTCAACACCATCCCCCATTCTGGAATTATAGCTAAACTCACTAAACTAGGTATAAATCCCTACATCACAAGATGGGTTGCCAACTGGCTCACTGACAGAACCCACACTCTAAAATTTGCAGACTCCAAATCTGACCTCAAAGCAGTGACAAATGGAGTACCACAGGGTTCCATCTTGGGACCTCTCCTGTTTGGTATCTACTTCTCTGAAGCACAGGCTAACACAGAAGGCCTCTGGCTAACGAAGTTCTCAGATGACTGCAAACTAGGAGCCATAGTCAAGTCCCCAAATGATGTGGACATCCTACAGAAGGGCCTCACTGAGACAGATGACTGGTGTCAGAGCCATGGCCTCAAGCTCAATGCCAAAAAGTGCAGTGTCATCCCCTTTGGTAAAAACTCTGTACCCATGAACTACCACATAGGCAGCAATCTACTAAACACCTCATGCGTGATAAGAGACCTTGGGACCCAGGTGGACAGTAGTCTCTCCTTTGATAGTCACATCATCACAGTAGTCAGGAAGTCCTTCTATGTGGTACACCTCATCATAAAACGGTTCTCATCCAGGAAAAAAAGAGGTCATTGTTCCCCTCTACTCGATACTAATTAGACCCATTATAGAGTACAACACCCCTTTTGGAATGTACCTCACAAGACATCTGCAGCATCTGGAAAGGCCACGGAAGTACCTGACAAAGAGGATTACTGGCCTCAAACAAATGCCATACACTGACCGCCTCAAAAACTCCAGCTTTACTCTGTAGCATATTGCCTACTCCGAGGTGATCTCTGCCTAACATATAAAGCTATGTCAAACCCAGAGCTGTTGGACATGCTACACCTAATGAAATCCCAATCCCTCCGAGCTACACGCTCTAGGGACTTAAACCTTGTCACCACAATAAACAGGATATGCTGGAGGGATAGATTCCTGTCCCAGAGACTTCCCATTCTCTGGAACAGGCTACCCATCTATGTCAAGCAAAGTTCTTCATTAGCACTCTTCAAGAAAAATCTTGATGAATGGATGGGAAATAGGAAATACACCCCGGGGATCACTTCTGTGTCTCTGCTCAACAGTAGTACAGGAAAATAACTTTCTTGGGTGGCGTAAGCCAGGGAACCTTGTTGGCTGGGCTTACTTAGGCCCTTGGGCGGATAGCCTAGTACCTACCTATGAGCAACTGGCAAAGGCTCTTGCCACCCCCATAGTGCCTTTTTTTTTAAGGCTCAAATTCTAAACCTACCACCCTAACACACAAAAAAAAAAAAAAAAAAACTAATGCTGCAATGCTCCAGAAGTCTAAATCTCAAAATGCACGCACTCGGCCCCTTCTCAGTATGGAGAACGATGTCGGTGGTGTGTGTGAAAACCTGGACAAGGCTGGTTAGCTCCCCTCTACGCCATCAGGTTTTACCTCATATCATCATCCCCCCCAAAATCTGGACAACAATAGAAAGGAGGGGTATCCATATTCCTCATCAGGACACCCACACCAACAGACTGGTGGCAACGCCATCGATGCATCGCAGACCAAATTAATCATAGCATCCCAAAGCAATTACTGGCCAGCATGTTACAGGAAACCCTCAACTCCTTCAGAACCTCCCTCCATGGCCTTCCTGAAAATACTAGAGGGGGGTCCACCAAACACCATCATACTAGGTGACTTAGGTGACTTCACCCTAATATAGAACACTACTCAAGCCCAAAAAGCCCAAACACCCAAAAGTTCAAGTTCATAAACTCAAAAAACAAAATGCAACAAGTCACCATCCCCACATCCCCAGGAACAGATAACATACATCATCACATCACATGGGACATGGGAGCACAAAAATTCAACACGATTTCCCCACTGTTATGGTGAGATCAGACCACAACAATCCACCCTGGACCCCAATCCTCCCCACCTGAAATAAAAAAGACAACAGAAAAAGAAAAAAGAAAACAGTAAAACACTTCTAAAAACTAGTAAAGAACTTCTCCTTTCAAGGCCCTCAAATTTGGAAAACAGTACAGCAGCCGCTGAATCACTTACAAATGCCTTGCATACACAGGACTGCAGGGACAGCAGAGGCAGAAAATCATCCCACAAAGACAAAGTTGAAAAAAACAGAAGGCATGCACCAGTCTGCCATAAACCAACTCTAAAACAAACCTACAACAAAAGGAGCTAGCTAAAGCAAGATAGCAAAAAATAAAAGGTAAGAGACACCCTTAAACTATAAGAAAGAAAAAAAAAGAAACTCATTAAAATCATCCAAAGCAATCCAAGAGAAATAAAAAAAAAAAGAAAAGAAAATCAATCATAAGGCCTTCTTTAGCTATAAGAAACCTGGGAGGAAACCTCAGAATATGCTCAAATGATGTGTCAAAGATGTGAAGAATACTGATCCTACACAACATACAACACACTGGCTGACAAAACTGAGCTGCTCCCCAAAAGAAAGAATCTCCCCATACCCATAAAGGAGAGATGCAGCCCCCAAACCCCAAAGCCCCAAACTGAGAACCAAAGCAAAAAACAGCATCCATGGGACCCAATGGACCTGATGGTGTCCCCGGATGTGTGCCAGAATCAATGAGAGAACACTACAACTGGAATAAACCCACAGCTAGGACAGCCTCTGGATCAAAGTCTTACCTCCAGGAGGCTGCCACTGGTGGCACTGCTACAATCCTCAACTTCCACCGACCTCGGCCGATCCTGGAAATTACCAAGTGCAAAAGCCTAGCAGCTTAAGCCTTAAGCCATGGAGAGGGACCCAAGGGATAATGATAAAATAAAATTTAGAGTTTGGAAGTTTGTTGGATCCAAATTGTCAAAGGCAGATTTTGTCTTGTAAAATCATGATTTTTTTTCTTGGTTTGGTTTGAAACAGTCATGGCCCATTGATGAGGGAAAGGCAGTCCATACAGCCCCCTAAGGCCTTCGCCTTACAAACCCCCATTCGGCCTTCGATAAAAAAATCATCAGACAAATCATCAAACCCACATCACAAGATGGGGTTGCAAACTGGCTGAGTGACAGAACCCACAGGGTCAGAGAGCTGCTGTGCCATGTCCAGACTCAACTCAGTCCTGCAGTGTGTCACAGGGTCCAGTTCTGGTCACACTCTTGTTTGGCATCTACTTTCACAAGTCCAAGCAACACAGCAAACAGACAGAGGTTTATGGCTGACAAAGGTTGCAGATGACTGCAAACTGGGCCATACAGAAAAACACATCTGGGCCATATAAGAAAGAAGGGAGAAACGGAAACTGAAGCAACGAGCACAAACCAAATGGTTAAAAAAAAAAAATAAATGCAATGTCAAAAAAAAAGGGAAAACTTAGCTACCAAATAGGGCAAATACCAGTAGACAAATGCTAGGTGAGAAACATGATGGGGACCCAGGTTGATAGTAGTCTGTCATCATTCGACAGTCTAGTAGCTAAAGTAGTCTGTAAGTAAAGTAGTTAGGAAGACCTTCTACATTCTCCATCTCATCAAGGTCAATTCCTCTCATCAAGGGAGGTCATACCAATCAAGACCCAATGATTGAGTACCATGCCCCATTCGGAATGTATCAATGCCGACACTCCATGGCCAGCTGGAGAGCTGGAGGCCACAAAAGTTCCTCACCAAAAAAAGGAAGTAAATCACAAAAAATTGCCCCTATGTCCTATACCAGTCAGATGTAAGCTCTGAAGTTGCTCAGCATGCTCAGAGGTGACAAGCCAGATCCTAATGAGAAACCTCATATTGATGAATGAAAAAATGACCACAAATAAAATAAAATCATCATCACTTCACAAGACAAGAGACGCTTAAATTGGACACTTCAGCAATAGATAGGGCGTGCTGGAGGGGATAGATTCATCACCAAGACTCCCTATGCTCAAGAACAAAATCCTGTTCTGAGTGAGGCGGAACACAAACTGCTGAGATGCAGATCAAAGTAATGGATGGGAGATCCCAGATAGATATACCCCAGGGATTAAAAAGTGTCACTATACGACAGATGCACAGAAAAATAATGGGGTCCCCCATACTAAAAGGGGTGGCCTAAGCCACAACTCATAAAGCTAAAGGCAAATAACCCTAGGGCAGATAGCCTGAACCTATGAACCTATGAACAAGTGAATGAAGGTTTCAATTTATTTGTGACCCTGGATGTAGTTTCTCTTTTTATCTTTTTACATGCATCCCAGATAAGGATGGTTTAGAGATGGTTAAAGCCTGTTTATTAAGTCATAGGGATTATGAGGAACATAGAGTGGATTTCATCTGTCTGTTGTTGGAAATACTGTTGGAGTATAATGTTTTCATCTTTGACAATAGTTATTATTGGCAAACATCTGGGGTTGCAATGGGCTCTAGCTGTGCCAACTCCTATGCAACTCTTGTCATGATGGAATGGGAAAGGAGATGCATACAATTGGGAAATAATTCTGGAGTTAAATTTTATAGAAGGTTTGTAGATGACCACGTTATATGCTGGAAGGAGGATCATGAACATCTCTCTAAGTTTGTGGAAAGCTTGAATAAAAGTAGTGAGTTCTTGAGGTTCACTTATCATAGTTCAACATCCAGAATTGATTTCCTGGATGCAGTAGTCACCCATGAAGTGTCAGGCTTGCAGACATGTGTACATAGGAAGGAATGTTATCATCCTTCTGTTTTTGGAGAGGACTAGTATGCACCCTCCATACATGTTTAAAAGCATAGTGAAAGGGCAAGCTTTAAGGACATCGAGGCTTTCCTCAAACTGTGCAGATTTCGAGAATGGCCTGAAATCTCTGAGTAAAGCCTTCAGTGAAAGATAGTATTCCCAAAAAGGAAATTAAATGGGCATGTTCTACAGTGAGAAGAGAGACAAGGGAGAGGTACACCTTATTTCTTCAATGAACATGGAAGGATGACACGTAGGGAGGAACAAGATGCAAGAGTTCCTGTGATTCTACCTTATGCGGAAATGGAAATATGGTTAAACAGATAATAAATAGAGTTGAAAGGTAAATTAAAAATGCTGGTTACTGCCACAGCACGCTTGCTTATAAAAAAGATAAGTAAATGGATAAATAACTCAAGCAAGCATTGACAGAGTGAGAAATAACCTTCAATGTGTAAAAAATCCAAGTAATCCGGTCTTCTGAGACAAATAATTCAGTTTATTACACAGATAAACCACGATAAGCGCTTTCACTAACTAGTAGCTTCTTCAGATCACAAACAGGAAGCACAGAAACCATGTGCTTTAAATATCTGCATGTTAATTAATCAACCAACTTTTAAAGCAGAAGCGCCATAAAACCTAAAAACTAAATATATAAACATAAAATCATCTCAAGATGCAACAGAAATAAACAATGGTGTATACATTTACTTTTAAAAAAATTTAAATAACTTCATTCCATAAGAAACAATAGAAATTGAAGTAAATATAAGAACATGTTGTGAGCAGCATACTATCAAGTACGAAAGTATATTCAGCCTAATACATAACTGCATGTGATAGTCATATTATTAATAATACGAGGCAACTTAGAAACTATACAAAGTAGATGCCATCAAAAACATGAAACCATATACAAATCGAAAGAACTATTATCAACCAAAGTGATACTTGGTATAATAAGGTCAGTGCATAAACAAAGATGTATATCTGCATATGTATAAAAATGTGTATATAAATGTAGTGCCTTAATAAATATATATATCTAAATATAAAAGAATGAATGCATGTGTACAGAAATATAAATAAATAAATGAATAAATAAATAAGTTATTGTCTAAAAATATGAAGCTAAAACCATTAACATTAACAGTATTACAATATAAAATGAATAAATTACCCAAAAATGTGATATATGTATGTGTATGTATATGTAAGGGAACAAATATCAGAACACATTGAATTCTTAAAAATTTCAGAACTTAGTGTGCCTACGTTTCTTTAGGTGTGGTCTGATAGATGCCCTTTCATTTAAACCATGACCTTTATCAGCTCTCAGCAAAATAATCCACCTACTTTCTCTATCTTCGGTATGATTCATGATGTCACCTCCTCTTACATTAACATTCATTTTCTCCAGCACCCTAAACATGAACTTGTGTTCAGGACTTGTTTGTGTCACATGCTTGGCCAATTCATTCTGCAGATTACCTTTCTTTATATTATAACAGTGTTCCCTTATTCTGTCTCTTAATACCCTATTCGTTTTACCAACATAGAAACATGAACACAGTTCACATACAGCAAGGTATATGACATCAGGTGTCATACAGTTGGCATTGGCTCGGGTATATATATGTGAACTGTGTTCATGTTTCTATGTTGGTAAATAACTTAAATAGTACAACTTCTTTCCTAAAGTTTACATACAGTTTTAATACAGAAGTAATTAGTTACTTGGATGTAAAATTAATAAGAAATGGCCAGACTCGATCACTCAGTTCTGTTATTTATAGGAAAGACACCTATGTAAATTCGTTTCTTCACTTTTCTAGCTCACATCCTCTTAAACAAAAGAGAGCTATTGTTAAGGGACAGCTTGTGAGAGCTGTCCGTATGTGTAGTGAATTAGAAGATTTTCGAGTTGAATGTGAGACTTTGAGAAATTTATTTTCTAATAGGGGTTACCCGCTGGGTTTGATTGACGACTTAATTGTAGAAGTACGTCAAAAAAGAACTTTTGGTTTTTACAATTCTCTTTTATCGTCTACTCTGCCACCTAGTGGCGTTGTAGGACCACTTGAAGAGTCTAATGAGACTTTGAGCCCCGTAGCTGTGAACATAGAAAATGTCCCTACTAATGTGACTTTATGTAGTTTCATTTCAACATATAACGTGAACTCTAGCCAAATTCGAGATATCCTATACAAAAATTGGGCTTTTATTGCTAATAACAGTTCCCTCCTTGAAAAACTTGGTGAAAAACCACACATAGTTTTTAGACGGGGGCAAAACATCAAAGACCTTCTTAATACTAGTTCATTGGGGGTTATTTCTGCTAGAAATAAGGGGTCTTTTCCTTGTGGTGCCTGTAACTACTGTATTCACATTAAAACAGGTAGATTTTGTACAGTGGAAGGGAACAATAAATTTTCAATTGGCCATAGAATTGACTAACACCAAGTCTATTATTTACATAGCATTCTGTTCCTGTTGTCCTGCATTCTATATCGGTAAGACCGATAGAAGGTTTAAGGACAGGATCTATCAACACATCTATGCGATCAAAAACAAAAAAAGTGAGAACGCATTGGCCAGACATATTGACCTATTGCCAGGCCACTCTTTTCTGTTTATGGGTATAGACCATCTACCAATGTCAGTTAGGGGGGGACCTGTTTCTTTGTTACTGGAGGTACGTGAGCTTCTCTGGCAGCTGAGATTGAATGCTTTTAGTACCCCCGGTTTAAATGAAAGCTGTAACATTGCACCTTTTTTGAAACTTAAGGCACATATGAGGTGATTACCTGTGTTTTCTTAATATTTATTAGTTAATATTACACATACATCTTTTTGATTACTTAATTACATTTTAAGTTTCAATTTTTTGATTATTTAACTATATTCTAAGTTTCAGTTTTCCATTTTCAGTATAGACACAGCCCTTTTTGATTGTTTTCTTGTCTGTTTATAAGAGCACAAACAGACAATATAAAATATTTTCACTAGTTCAAGTGAGGATAAATATGCTTTTCAACTATATACTCACATACACTTTTTATACTGTCATGTGAGTTTCCCATACGTGGGCAATTCTGATGTGTGAAACACTATTGTTCTAAAGCTGTTTTCACGATAGTTGAAATATATAAACAGCATGATATCACTTTGTTTTACAAAGCAGAAAGTATATTAATTGAATGTGATGTAAATAATTGCCAATTAGTACTATGTGGTGCATTGTTTATCATGTATGAATTCTTTTGGCTGGTTTTTGGCTGTTTTTATTAAATTTAAAATTATTAAATTTAAAAGTTTGATTATTAACTTTTAAATACAACCACTATGTGATTGTTTGTATTTATTGTATAATTCTTGGTACGGTTTTTAAAATATTTTTTAAAATACTTTTTAATTTTTGTTCAACATGATGACGTATCTTGTATTTGTTATTTAAAACGCATTCTCGCGTTTTCTTATACCTCTGATGAAGCTTCCTGATTAAGGTAGCGAAAACGCTGGATGTATTTGTTTTAATAAAATTAAGCGTTAAGGTTTTTGGCTGGTTCCTCTTCTTTTGGCGTTTAGGACTTTTTGTGGTCAACAGTTTGTCCGTTGCTGTCCGCTTTATGTGTAGTCTCTTATATACAGTTTTTTTATATTAATGTTTTTAATTACTTGTATATGTTTTTCTATATGTATTTGGTTTTATGTTTTTGTTCCCTTTAAACAATTCTTTGATTAATTATTCTAAGTTCTAGAAGGAATTTTATGTGATTCTATTGGATGTGGTTTAATATAAAAGATAGGCTATTTGTATGGTTTATGTGTCTGATGAAGTAATGATTGACATTATGAAAGCACTTACACCAAATAAAGATTTTTGTTTCTTCTGAAAAAGATCATTTATTGCTCCAGCTTTGGGTCTTTACTTGGATTTACTTGGAGTTACTTACAGCACTTCTCCCTGAGGGATTATTGGGTTTCATTTGTTTTTACAAGATTTATAAACACTGATCACACTACTGAAAAGAAGTCACAATGAAGTTATGAATCACACATTAATGTGGTCCATAGGCATGGACATAATGTGATTTATAAGCACTAATGGAGAAGCATTATTCTGTGCTATAGCCAAATTATGGAACTCCCTCCCACCCTCAATTACCTCTGTAGAATATGCCCTTGCAACTCCCCCTCAAATAACACCCACTACCTCTCGCTGCACCCCACTAACTACCTTGATAATAGCAAGCTTGGTTGCTCTTTAACCTAACTACTTACTGTACAGTAATAACTTCTTATTGCAACAATTGATAATGTCTGTTATGTACCTCACAAACAACATTTTGTTTCAGTTGTCTACTGATGAACTATTAAACACAAAAAAGACACCGAAGGATCTCAGGCAGTAAGCTAATACCAAAAAAAGTCTCTCTCACAGTATAGTGCTAGTATTAAGCTGAGGAACCAATGGAAATAATTTAACGCTTTAATTTACATCCGTTTTCGTCCACACTTCATCAGAATAAAAAATGGAAATCCTAATGGGTTATCCTAATGAGCTTTTAGATGAAGTTTACGAAGAAGTCTCTTTGTGTAGAAATTCCAGATTCGCCCCTATTTTAGGGACGGGAGGTACACCTGGGAACCTACCAAGTAAGTTGCAAGTTAGGGATAAATACACTAACAGTATGGTTATTACCTTTGATGGACAAACAACATCCATCAGAAAGATTGTGGAAAAGGAATGGGAAAACTTTTTAAAATTCTCTGACTTGCATAATATTTTTCTTGACAAACCAAAATTTGTGTATAGAAAAGGGAAAACAATAAAAAATTATTTAGAACACGGTCACACTGATGCAAAGTCTGGTACATCTTCCAACAAGAAGGGTCTGTTTGGATGTGGTGCATGCAAATACTTTGCAAAACTTTTAGTTGGAGAGAGTTATTATCTTAAGGCAAGGGACAGGAGAATGGTTCTTAATTCCTTTGCTAATTGCAACACCAATGGTATAATTTATTTGGCAGTATGCATGGCATGTGATTCATTCTACATAGGCAAGAGTGAAAGGAAGCTCAAACAACGAATTTACGAGCATTTGTATGATATTAGAACAGGGAGGGAAAGCAATGCACTTTATAAACACTCTTGCCTTTGTACTAGAGCTAAATATAGATTTTTTGTGTTGGAAGTTGTACAAAGTGATCCTAGGGGTGGCATGTGGGAGACCAGGGTTGAATACCGGGAACTGTTCTGGCAAATAGTGCTAGAATCAACCAAATTCCCAGGTCTCAATGACATGGTTTCTATAGTACCAATTCTCAAATTGAGAGCAGCTAAACTTTGACCCTGTGATATCAAACCAATTTACAACTTACTTTCTATGTTTTACAATATTTCAGTTTAAAATACGATGAATCCTGCCTATATATTTGTTACAGGAATTTTAAGTGGAATATGAACACTGTGAGCTATATACTATGCTACTTGAACTTTTGGATTTATTTTAAACAGTGTTTTTACATGTTTGTTTTTAAATTTCTTAATTGAATAAGAGTTTAATTATACTATCATATATTTTAATTGTTACTTGTATAAAAGAAGTGTATTCTGGGTCTTTTGTATTTCCATTTTTTATTCTGATGAAGTGTGGACGAAAACGGATGTAAATTAAAGCGTTAAATTATTTCCATTGGTTCCTCAGCTTAATACTAGCACTATACTGTGAGAGAGACATTTTTTTTTTTTGGTATTAGCTTGCTGCCTGAGATTCTTCGGTGTCTTTTTTGTGTTTACTAGTTGATTTAGACACTTTCCTGTGCTTGGTTTATTTGTTGTCGACTGGATGGATCCTTTGGGCAGCTGCAATACTGACAACACTCAACGCAGTTCAGAAGTGGGTGAACTACGCAAGTTGGTGGGGCAGCTGACACAGCTGGTAGGTCTGCTGACGCCTTTGAGCCAATCGATGACCACGCTGTTATCGTCGCTACCTCCCCGAGATAACCAGGAAGCAGAACACAGACTACGTAGTAATGGGAGAGGAGATGGGACCCACGATACACGCCAATGAACTGTAGAAACCAACGAGGATGTTAACAACAGTTTTAGCAGCATGCCAAGACTTTTTTGCAGCAATAACAACGATGGTGGATTTTGTATGGATGCTGTTAGTCCTCGTGCTCCTGTTCTAAATCAAACAGCGATTAATCATAACAGAACAAGAGGTACTCAGAAACTTTTTTCAGACATTTTTAAAGCTAAATTTGACTTTCAGAAGAAAGTAAATGTAGTTGCTAACAATGGGACATATAGAACAATGCTCGAAGACTTTGACTATTTCTTACACAAACTAAAAATGCTGGAAATGGACAATTCCTATCTTAAGCAATGTTTGTCACTTAATATTGTACCAAAAGGCCTCAGGGTTTGCAAGTACCCTAATAATGTAATTGATGGCAGTGATTTTCACAATGACTTGTTAATAGCTTTTGATAAATGTGGTATGGACGTGATGAGGGCTATAATTAAAAATAACGAAACTGAAATAGATAGATTACTTGTTAGGATAGAACAACTCAATCATAGTATCACCTCTGACTAAGTTTATACTGTGGAAGATGAAAAAGCTAAATATTTTAGAATTTTGAAAAATGTGGAAGACAAATGTACTGAGGTTCAAAATAGGAAATTCAATAAAATTGAAAGGGACCTTCACGAGTACAAAACCAATATTCATTACCCCAAACCAAAAGCCAGAGGCAGGAATTTCACTAATTATCAAACATATATTCAGGATAAAGATGAGGTATTTTTAAGTGAAGAGAACTTTGATAGTGAATTCCCTCCTTTAAGAAGATCTGAGAGGCTAAGGTCCAAAAACAATACAGATTTATATTCAAAAAACTACCAGGGGAACAAAAGGAGACCTCAAATAAGGAATCCAGTAAAATGGAACTGACCAACCAGATTGAAAATATAGGTTTTAAATGGATTTGTGGTGACTTTTCTATCTATAATTTTTCTACTCTACCAATCAACAACGTTACATTTAACTTGTTTTCTAAAGGTTTTGGTTTTGTTCCTAACAAAAAAACCAATATGGTCAATTTATTGATTGATTTGAAATTATTCATCAGGAACAAGAACCTTGAATTGATGTTTCATGATAAAAATGGGTGTAATCCAACTAAAACCCTAAGACGTAGCAGCACATTTAAACCCCCAGTTCACCCCAACTTAAAAATCTTGAGAATGTCCTTGAACACACATTTAGACAGCGACTTTCACATAATTATGTGAATTACAACTTAACAATGGATGAGAAGATGTTGCTGAATGACATCAGTAGGGACAAGTCTCTTCGGGTGATGAAACCGGACAAGGGAGGAGGTGTGGTAATTATGGACCAAATATCCTACGAGGGGAAAATGTTTGAAATTCTTAACAATTCAGACAAATATGTTAGAAATTCTATTAATGAAATTAACATATCTTATAAGAAGATTTATTTATTATTAAACAATCTGGTTATGGAAGACCTCATTGATCTAGATACCTATAGATATTTACACATTGATAAACCAAGGGTGCCTGTTATTTTTGGTATACCGAAAATTCACAAAGATGCCAACGACCCTCCATTAAGAGCTATAGTGGCAGCAGAAAGTTCGGTAACAGCACCCTTGGCTAAATACGTGGATACTAAGATTAAGAAATTAGTTTCTGACAATCAGAACATACTTAAAGATTCATGGGATCTTCTTAAAAGATTAGACCATTCCATGTGTTCCACTGAACTTTCTTTTGGAACAATGGATGTGGTGGATCTTTTCACAAGTATTCCCCACGACACCGGCTTGGAATGGTTTGAAGAAATGCTTGTTGGTTTTAATGGGCTTACCAACAATGAATTTAGGACAGTGTTGGTCCTTATGGAAATTGTATTAAAATATAACTTTATTTATTTCGCAGGTGAATATTATAAACAGGTGAGGGGTGTAGCTATGGGTGCCCCTTGTGCCCCTACTTATGCGAACGTTATTATGGCATACTGGGAGAACAACTTCTTGTTGAATTCCATCTACAAAGAAAAATGGTTGCTCTATGGCAGATTTTTAGATGACCTCTGTTTTTTGTGGAAAGGTGATGAAGTTTCCTTTGCTGATATGGTTCACTATCTAAGTGAAACTACGTCCTTCTTGAAATTTACTTTTAAGTTTGACAGGAATACCTTGAATTATTTAGACATCACTATTACCAAAAAGGACAACCATTTTGTGTCTAAAATATACAGGAAGGAGACTTTTTCAAACTCTTACATCCACTTTACTAGTTCACACCCCTTTTTTCAAAAAAGAGCAGTGTTAAAGGGGCAGTTAGTTAGAACTAGTAGAATGTTTTCGGAAGACGAAGATTTTTATAAGGAATGTAAGTGGTTAAGACACCAGTTTCAAAACAGGGGTTATTCTAATGAGCTTTTAGATGAAGTTTACGAAGAAGTCTCCTTGTGTAGAAATTCCAGATTCGCCCCTATTTTAGGGACGGGAGGTACACCTGGGAACCTACCAAGTAAGTTGCAAGTTAGGGATAAATACACTAACAGTATGGTTATTACCTTTGATGGACAAACAACATCCATCAGAAAGATTGTGGAAAAGGAATGGGAAAACTTTTTAAAATTCTCTGACTTGCATAATATTTTTCTTGACAAACCAAAATTTGTGTATAGAAAAGGGAAAACAATAAAAAATTATTTAGAACACGGTCACACTGATGCAAAGTCTGGTACATCTTCCAACAAGAAGGGTCTGCTTGGATGTGGTACATGCAAATACTGTGCAAAACTTTTAGTTGGAGAGAGTTATTATCTTAAGGCAAGGGACAGGAGAATGGTTCTTAATTCCTTTGCTAATTGCAACACCAGTGGTATAATTTATTTGGCAGTATGCATGGCATGTGATTCATTCTACATAGGCAAGAGTGAAAGGAAGCTCAAACAACAAATTTACGAGCATTTGTATGATATTAGAACAGGGAGGGAAAGCAATACACTTTATAAACACTCTTGCCTTTGTACTAGAGCTAAATATAGATTTTTTTGTGTTGGAAATTGTACAACGTGATCCTAGGGGTGGCATGTGGGAGACCAGGGTTGAATATCGGGAACTGTTCTGGCAAGTAGTGCTAGAATCAACCAAATTCCCAGGTCTCAATGACATGGTTTCTATAGTACCAATTCTCAAATTGAGAGCAGCTAAACTTTGACCCTGTGATATCAAACCAATTTACAACTTACTTTCTATGTTTTACAATATTTCAGTTTAGAATACGATGAATCCTGCCTATATATTTGTTACAGGAATTTTAAGTGGAATATGAACACTGTGAGCTATATACTATGCTACTTGAACTTTTGGATTTATTTTAAACAGTGTTTTTACATGTTTGTTTTTAAATTTCTTAATTGAATAAGAGTTTAATTATACTATCAGATATTTTAATTGTTACTTGTATAAAAGAAGTGTATTCTGGGTTTTTTGTATTTCCATTTTTTATTCTGATGAAGTGTGGACGAAAACGGACGTAAATTAAAGCGTTAAATTATTTCCATTGGTTCCTCAGCTTAATACAAGCACTATACTGTGAGAGAGACGTTTTTTTTTGGTATTAGCTTGCTGCCTGAGATCCTTCGGTGTCTTTTTTGTGTTTACTAGTTGATTTAGACACTTTCCTGTGCTTGGTTTATTTGTTGTCGACTAGATGGATCCTTTGGGCAGCTGCAATACTGACAACACTCAACGCAGTTCAGAAGTGGGTGAACTACGCAAGTTGGTGGGGCAGCTGACACAGCTGGTAGGTCTGCTGACGCCTTTGAGCCAATCGATGACCACGCTGTTATCGTCGCTACCTCCCCGAGATAACCAGAAAGCAGAACACAGACTACGTAGTAATGGGAGAGGAGATGGGACCCACGATACACGCCAACGAACTGTAGAAACCAACGAGGATGTTAACAACAGTTTTAGCAGCATGCCAAGACTTTTTTGCAGCAATAACAACGATGGCGGATTTTGTACAGATGCTGTTATTCCTCGTGCTCCTGTTCTAAATCAAACAGCGATTAATCAGAACAGAAAAAGAGGTACTCAGAAACTTTTTTCAGACATTTTTAAAGCTAAATTTGACTTTCAGAAGAAAGTAAATGTAGTTGCTAACAATGGGACATATAGAACAATGCTCGAAGACTTTGACTATTTCTTACACAAACTAAAAATGCTGGAAATGGACAATTCCTATCTTAAGCACTGTTTGTCACTTAATATTGTACCAAAAGGCCTCAGGGTTTGCAAGTACCCTAGTAATGTAATTGATGGCAGTGATTTTCACAATGACTTGTTAATAGCTTTTGATAAATGTGGTATGGATGTGATGAGGGCTATAATTAAAAATAACGAAACTGAAATAGATAGATTACTTGTTAGGATAGAACAACTCAATCATAGCATCACCTCTGACTTAGTTTATACTGTGGAAGATGAAAAAGCTAAATACTTTAGAATTTTGAAAAATGTGGAAGACAAATGTACTGAGGTTCAAAATAGGAAATTCAATAAAATTGAAAGGGACCTTCACGAGTACAAAACCAATATTCATTACCCCAAACCAAAAGCCAGAGGCAGGAATTTCACTAATTATCAAACAGATATTCAGGATAAAGATGAGGTATTTTTAAGTGAAGAGAACTTTGATAGTGAATTCCCTCCTTTAAGAAGATCTGAGAGGTTAAGGTCCAAAAACAATACAGATTTATATTCAAAAAACTACCAGGGGAACAAAAGGAGACCTCAAATGAGGAATCCAGTAAAATGGAACTGACCAACCAGATTGAAAATATAGGTTTTAAATGAATTTGTGGTGACTTTTCTATCTATAATTTTTCTACTCTACCAATCAACAACGTTACATTTAACTTGTTTTCTAAAGGTTTTGGTTTTGTTCCTAACAAAAAAACCAATATGGTCAATTTATTGATTGATTTGAAATTATTCATCAGGAACAAGAACCTTGAATTGATGTTTCATGATAGAAATGGGTGTAATCCAAATAAAACCCTAAGACGTAGGAGCACATTTAACCCCCCAGTTCACCCCCAAATTAAAAATCTTGAGAATGTCCTTGAACACACATTTAGACAGCGACTTTCACATAATTATGTGAATTACAACTTAACAATGGATGAGAAGATGTTGCTGAATGACATCAGTAGGGACAAGTCTCTTCGGGTGATGAAACCGGACAAGGGAGGAGGTGTGGTAATTATGGACCAAATATCCTACGAGGGGAAAATGTTTGAAATTCTTAACAATTCAGACAAATATGTTAGAATTTCTATTAATGAAATTAACATATCTTATAAGAAGATTTATTTATTATTAAACGATCTGATTATGGAAGGCCTCATTGATCTAGATACCTATAGATATTTACACGTTGATAAACCAAGGGTGCCTGTTATTTTTGGTATACCGAAAATTCACAAAGATGCCAACGACCCTCCATTAAGAGCTATAGTGGCAGCAGAAAGTTCGGTAACAGCACCCTTGGCTAAATACATGGATACTAAGATTAAGAAATTAGTTTCTGACAATCAGAACATACTTAAAGATTCATGGGATCTTCTTAAAAGATTAGACCATTCCATGTGTTCCACTGAACTTTCTTTTGGAACAATGGATGTGGTGGATCTTTTCACAAGTATTCCCCACGACACCGGCTTGGAATGGTTTGAAGAAATGCTTGTTGGTTTTAATGGGCTTACCAACAATGAATTTAGGACAGTGTTGGTCCTTATGGAAATTGTATTAAAATATAACTTTATTTATTTCGCAGGTGAATATTATAAACAGGTGAGGGTGTAGCTATGGGTGCCCCTTGTGCCCCTACTTATGCGAACGTTATTATGGCATACTGGGAGAACAACTTCTTGTTGAATTCCATCTACAAAGAAAAATGGTTGCTCTATGGCAGATTTTTAGATGACCTCTGTTTTTTGTGGAACGGTGATGAAGTTTCCTTTGCTGATATGGTTCACTATCTAAGTGAAACTACGTCCTTCTTGAAATTTACTTTTAAGTTTGACAGGAATACCTTGAATTATTTAGACATCACTATTACCAAAAAGGACAACCATTTTGTGTCTAAAATATACAGGAAGGAGACTTTTTCAAACTCTTACATCCACTTTACTAGTTCACACCCCTTTTTCAAAAAAGAGCAGTGTTAAAGGGGCAGTTAGTTAGAACTAGTAGAATGTTTTCGGAAGACGAAGATTTTTATAAGGAGTGTAAGTGGTTAAGACACCAGTTTCAAAACAGGGGTTATCCTAATGAGCTTTTAGATGAAGTTTACGAAGAAGTCTCCTTGTGTAGAAATTCCAGATTCACCCCTATTTTAGGGACGGGAGGTACACCTGGGAACCTACCAAGTAAGTTGCAAGTTAGGGATAAATACACTAACAGTATGGTTATTACCTTTGATGGACAAACAACATCCATCAGAAAGATTGTGGAAAAGGAATGGGAAAACTTTTTAAAATTCTCTGACTTGCATAATATTTTTCTTGACAAACCAAAATTTGTGTATAGAAAAGGGAAAACAATAAAAAATGATTTAGAACACGGTCACACTGATGCAAAGTCTAGTACATCTTCCAACAAGAAGGGTCTGTTTGGATGTGGTACATGCAAATACTGTGCAAAACTTTTAGTTGGAGAGAGTTATTATCTTAAGGCAAGGGACAGGAGAATGGTTCTTAATTCCTTTGCTAATTGCAACACCAGTGGTATAATTTATTTGGCAGTATGCATGGCATGTGATTCATTCTACATAGGCAAGAGTGAAAGGAAGCTCAAACAACGAATTTACGAGCATTTGTATGATATTAGAACAGGGAGGGAAAGCAATGCACTTTATAAACACTCTTGCCTTTGTACTAGAGCTAAATATAGATTTTTTGTGTTGGAAGTTGTACAAAGTGATCCTAGGGGTGGCATGTGGGAGACCAGGGTTGAATATCGGGAGCTGTTCTGGCAAATAGTGCTAGAATCAAACAAATTACCAGGTCTCAATGACATGGTTTCTATAGTACCAATTCTCAAATTGAGAGCAGCTAAACTTTGACCCTGTGATATCAAACCAATTTACAACTTACTTTCTATGTTTTACAATATTTCAGTTTAGAATACGATGAATCCTGCCGATATATTTGTTACAGGAATTTTAAGTGGAATATAAAAACTGTGAGCTATATACTATGCTACTTGAACTTTTGGATTTATTTTAAACAGTGTTTTTACATGTTTGTTTTTAAATTTCTTAATTGAATAAGAGTTTAATTATACTATCAGATATTTTAATTGTTACTTGTATAAAAGAAGTGTATTCTGGGTCTTTTGTATTTCCATTTTTTATTCTGATGAAGTGTGGACGAAAACAGATGTAAATTAAAGCGTTAAATTATTTCCATTGGTTCCTCAGCTTAATACTAGCACTATACTGTGAGAGAGACTTTTTTTGGTATTAGCTTGCTGCCTGAGATCCTTCGGTGTCTTTTTTGTGTTTACTAGTTGATTTAGACACTTTCCTGTGCTTGGTTTATTTGTTGTTGACTGGATGGATCCTTTGGGCAGCTGCAATACTGACAACACTCAACGCAGTTCAGAAGTGGGTGAACTACGCAAGTTGGTGGGGCAGCTGACACAGCTGGTAGGTCTGCTGACACCTTTGAGCCAATCGATGACCACGCTGTTATCGTCGCTACCTCCCCGAGATAACCAGGAAGCAGAACACAGACTACGTAGTAATGGGAGAGAAGATGGGACCCACGATACACGCCAACGAACTGTAGAAACCAACGAGGATGTTAACAACAGTTTTAGCAGCATGCCAAGACTTTTTTGCAGCAATAACAACGATGGTGGATTTTGTACGGATGCTGTTAGTCCTCGTGCTCCTGTTCTAAATCAAAAAGCGATTAATTAGAACAGAACAAGAGGTACTCAGAAACTTTTTTCAGACATTTTTAAAGCTAAATTTGACTTTCAGAAGAAAGTAAATGTAGTTGCTAACAATGGGACATATAGAACAATGCTCAAAGACTTTGACTATTTCTTACACAAACTAAAAATGCTGGAAATGGACAATTCCTATCTTAAGCACTGTTTGTCACTTAATATTGTACCAAAAGGCCTCAGGGTTTGCAAGTACCCTAATAATGTAATTGATGGCAGTGATTTTCACAATGACTTGTTAATAGCTTTTTATAAATGTGGTATGGATGTGATGAGGGCTATAATTAAAAATAACGAAACTGAAATAGATAGATCACTTGTTAGGATAGAACAACTCAATCATAGCATCACCTCTGACTTAGTTTATACTGTGGAAGATGAAAAAGCTAAATACTTTAGAATTTTGAAAAATGTGGAAGACAAATGTACTGAGGTTCAAAATAGGAAATTCAATAAAATTGAAAGAGACCTTCACGAGTACAAAACCAATATTCATTACCCCAAACCAAAAGCCAGAGGCAGGAATTTCACTAATTATCAAACAGATATTCAGGATAAAGATGAGGTATTTTTAAGTGAAGAGAACTTTGATAGTGAATTCCCTCCTTTAAGAAGATCTGAGAGGCTAAGGTCCAAAAACAATACAGATTTATATTCAAAAAACTACCAGGGGAACAAAAGGAGACCTCAAATGAGGAATCGAGTAAAATGGAACTGACCAACCAGATTGAAAATATAGGTTTTAAATGGATTTGTGGTGACTTTTCTATCTATAATTTTTCTACTCTACCAATCAACAATGTTACATTTAACTTGTTTTCTAAAGGTTTTGGTTTTGTTCCTAACAAAAAAAAACAATATGGTCAATTTATTGATTGATTTGAAATTATTCATCAGGAACAAGAACCTTGAATTGATGTTTCATGATAAAAATGGGTGTAATCCAACTAAAACCCTAAGACGTAGGAGCACATTTAACCCCCCAGTTCACCCCCAACTTAAAAATCTTGAGAATGTCCTTGAACACACATTTAGACAGCGACTTTCACATAATTATGTGAATTACAACTTAAAAATGGATGAGAAGATGTTGCTGAATGACATCAGTAGGGACAAGTCTCTTCGGGTGATGAAACCGGACAAGGGAGGAGGTGTGGTAATTATGGACCAAATATCCTACGAGGGGAAAATGTTTGAAATTCTTAACAATTCAGACAAATATGTTAGAAATTCTATTAATGAAATTAACATATCTTATAAGAAGATTTATTTATTATTAAACAATCTGGTTATGGAAGGCCTCATTGATCTAGATACCTATAGATATTTACACGTTGATAAACCAAGGGTGCCTGTTATTTTTGGTATACCGAAAATTCACAAAGATGCCAACGACCCTCCATTAAGAGCTATAGTGGCAGCAGAAAGTTCGGTAACAGCACCCTGGGCTAAATACGTGGATACTAAGATTAAGAAATTAGTTTCTGACAATCAGAACATACTTAAAGATTCATGGGATCTTCTTAAAAGATTAGACCATTCCATGTGTTCCACTGAACTTTCTTTTGGAACAATGGATGTGGTGGATCTTTTCACAAGTATTCCCCACGACACCGGCTTGGAATGGTTTGAAGAAATGCTTGTTGGTTTTAATGGGCTTACCAACAATGAATTTAGGACAGTGTTGGTCCTTATGGAAATTGTATTAAAATATAACTTTATTTATTTCGCAGGTGAATATTATAAACAGGTGAGGGGTGTAGCTATGGGTGCCCCTTGTGCCCCTACTTATGCGAACATTATTATGGCATACTGGGAGAACAACTTCTTGTTGAATTCCATCTACAAAGAAAAATGGTTGCTCTATGGCAGATTTTTAGATGACCTCTGTTTTTTGAGGAAAGGTGATGAAGTTTCCTTTGCTGATATGGTTCACTATCTAAGTGAAACTACGTCCTTCTTGAAATTTACTTTTAAGTTTGACAGGAATACCTTGAATTATTTAGACATCACTATTACCAAAAAGGACAACCATTTTGTGTCTAAAATATACAGGAAGGAGAATTTTTCAAACTCTTACATCCACTTTACTAGTTCACACCCCTTTTTCAAAAAAGAGCAGTGTTAAAGGGGCAGTTAGTTAGAACTAGTAGAATGTTTTCGGAAGACGAAGATTTTTATAAGGAATGTAAGTGGTTAAGACACCAGTTTCAAAACAGGGGTTATCCTAATGAGCTTTTAGATGAAGTTTACGAAGAAGTCTCCTTGTGTAGAAATTCCAGATTAGCCCCTATTTTAGGGACGGGAGGTACACCTGGGAACCTACCAAGTAAGTTGCAAGTTAGGGATAAATACACTAACAGTATGGTTATTACCTTTGATGGACAAACAACATCCATCAGAAAGATTGTGGAAAAGGAATGGGAAAACTTTTTAAAATTCTCTGACTTGCATAATATTTTTCTTGACAAACCAAAATTTGTGCATAGAAAAGGGAAAACAATAAAAAATTATTTAGAACACGGTCACACTGATGCAAAGTCTGGTACATCTTCCAACAAGAAGGGTCTATTTGGATGTGGTACATGCAAATACTGTGCAAAACTTTTAGTTGGAGAGAGTTATTATCTTAAGGCAAGGGACAGGAGAATGGTTCTTAATTCCTTTGCTAATTGCAACACCAGTGGTATAATTTATTTGGCAGTATGCATGGCATGTGATTCATTCTACATAGGCAAGAGTGAAAGGAAGCTCAAACAACGAATTTACGAGCATTTGTATGATATTAGAACAGGGAGGGAAAGCAATGCACTTTATAAACACTCTTGCCTTTGTACTAGAGCTAAATATAGATTTTTTTGTGTTGCAAGTTGTACAAAGTGATCCTAGGGGTGGCATGTGGGAGACCAGGGTTGAATATCGGGAACTGTTCTGGCAAATAGTGCTAGAATCAACCAAATTCCCAGGTCTCAATGACATGGTTTCTATAGTACCAATTCTCAAATTGAGAGCAGCTAAACTTTGACCCTGTGATATCAAACCAATTTACAACTTACTTTCTATGTTTTACAATATTTCAGTTTAGAATACGATGAATCCTGCCTATATATTTGTTACAGGAATTTTAAGTGGAATATAAACACTGTGAGCTATATACTATGCTACTTGAACTTTTGGATTTATTTTAAACAGTGTTTTTACATGTTTGTTTTTAAATTTCTTAATTGAATAAGAGTTTAATTATACTATCAGATATTTTAATTGTTACTTGTATAAAAGAAGTGTATTCTGGGTCTTTTGTATTTCCATTTTTTATTCTGATGAAGTGTGGACGAAAACGGATGTAAATTAAAGCGTTAAATTATTTCCATTGGTTCCTCAGCTTAATACTAGCACTATACTGTGAGAGAGACTTTTTTTGGTATTAGCTTGCTGCCTGAGATCCTTCGGTGTCTTTTTTGTGTTTACTAGTTGATTTAGACACTTTCCTGTGCTTGGTTTATATACTGATGAACTATGTTGTACATCCGTAACTATGTTCAACATCTGTCACTATGGTTTTAACTTCTATTTATGTTCTACAGCTGTTTTACAACTTTATTTTAATCTCATATTATGCTCTACTGCTGTAACAATGTCTATAATTATTTAAATAATATGTTTCTCGAATTGTATAATGTCTGTAACATTTCAGTGTGGAGCTTTTCTCCCCAGGCCTCTGCTGAAAACGGACCTGCATCCAGTCGGACTCTCTCAATCAACAAATGTAAATAAATAAATAAATAAATAATGACACTACTGACAATAAAATACAAGCCAGTTATGAATCACACACACACACACATGCACACACACACACACACACACAGACACACACACACACACACCCACACGCGCACACACGCACACACACGCACACACACACACACACACACACGCGCGCGCGCGCGTGCACATGCACACACACACACACACACACACACACACACACACACACACACACACACACACTCACACACACACACACACACACACACACACACACACACACACACACACGCGCGCGCGAAGACACCCAGCAGTTATGAATCTCACACACACACACACACACACACACACACACACACACACACACACACACACACACACACACGCACACACACACACACACACACACTCACACTCACGCACACACACGCACACACACACACACACACACACACACACACACACACACACACACACACACACACACACACACACACACACACACACACACACACACACACTCACACACACACACACACACACACACACACACACACACACACACACACACACACACACACACACACACACACACGAAGACACCCTGCAGTTATGAATCACATACTAGTATATAGTGCACACTAGGCATAGCCTATAGCTGTGTTAGTAATATGATTCATTAATACTGATTACACTTTTGACAAGAAGACACACTGTAGTTATGAATCACACACGCACACACACACACACACACACACACACACACACACACACACACACACGCACACACACACACACGAAGACGCCCTGCAGTTATGAATCACATACTAGTATATAGTGCACACTAGGCATAGCCTATAGCTGTGTTAGTAATATGATTCATTAATACTGATTACACTTTTGACAAGAAGACACACTGTAGTTATGAATCAAATACTAGTATATAGTGCACACTAGGCATAGCCTATAGCTGTGTTAGTAATATGATTCATTAATACTGATTACACTTTTGACAAGAAGACACCCTGCAGTTATGAATCACACACGCACACACACACACACACACACACACACACACACACACACACACACACACACACACACACACACACACACACACACACACACACACACTCACACACACACACACTAGGCTTAGTACACTGGCATGGATGCACCATGAATTATAAATGTGCATCACACTACTGGCAAGAAGACACCCTGCAGTTATGAATCACATAGTTGTTGTGTAGTGCACACTAGGCTTAGGCTATAAGCATGGACATAGAGGGATTTGTAAACATGGATTACACCACTACCAAAAAGGCACGCTGTGGTTATGAATCACACACTACTGTGTAGTGCTCACTAGACTTTGTCTGCAGGCATGTTAATAGCATTATTCACAACCATGGATCACACTATTCACAAGAAGGCACAATGTAGTTATGAACACAGTAGTATGTAGTGCAGACTAGGTTTTGCCCACAGGCATGTTAGTAGTGGGATTCATAAACATTGTTCAAAATAGTCTCAAGAAGACACACTGCAGTTATAAATTACACACTGGTGTACATAGTGCATGTGTGCACTTTGCACATCAGTGTCAGAGGTACGGTGGCCCAGTGGGTGTTAGGTTAATATAGGATCTCTGAACCTTATTGTAAAGACACTGCTAGGATAGTAAGCTTCTCAACAATGGTAGCAAAGCTAACAGATTGTAGAACCTGTTTCATTTTTCTGATTTCATCAGTGATTTTCTTCAACTTTTCCCATTTTGGCTTAGATATCAATTTATTACATTAGTGCTTTCTTGCCTTTTTATAAAGGTCTGGTTATTGTATAAGCAAGATTAACAGCAGACTATTATGTTTTTATTTCCTTCCATGGGAGTTTATGTTACACTTATTACACACAGTTAACCTAGTTTTGTTGGTCATGTTTCCCTGCGGCATGGATAGGACAAGCTGTCAGTTGTTTTACTTAAAAAGATACTTATTTGGTGCATTTATCAATTAAGTCATTGCTGTGTTGTTAATTGTATTGTCTTAGCTGCTTTACTGGAATGTATTGTTGGCCACTGGGGGATTTCTCAATGAAGACTTCTGTATTTTCTTAATTGAATAATCTTGTTCCTCTAGTACAGTTTGATACTGGACAGGAAAAAACATTTTTATAGCAGCCTAACTGCAGTGTTAGTTTACTCCTATGCTGTTTTAGGAAATATTTTAAAGGTGCTTCCCTCTTTTAGTCATTTTATTTCTTTTTTGTACATCTGTTCACTCTTCCAGGAATGTTACTCTCATTTTTTTCCAATTAATTCATTATAAATGTAAACAATTGTTTCTGTATCTGCTTCACCACTTGTAATTATTTTTCTGGTCCATATTTCAGCTTAGCCAAACACAGCTTCACTTCAATGCTTCCTTCACTCATTAGCAAAGCCATTCAATCCTGCACTTAGGCAGGCTTACCTGTGAGTCATTGCTGACTCTGCCATTGTAGGGCTTGAGTGAGATGATGATTCAATATTGTGGGTTTCATTCCCATGGAATGTATTGTGAGAACTGGCAGTATGCTTTTTGTGTATTTTCCCCTTTTCTTCACTGCTGTACAGCTGTGATTTTGGTATTTATAATTTTGGGGGTTGTTGGGGTATCCTCGGCCCTCACATTGGGGGTGAATGAGGTCTTGCTCAATTGTGTTTTTTTTTTTTTTTGCAAACAAAAAAAAAACATTTTTTATATTTTTATGTTTTTTTGGCTCACCATTTTGGTATATAATTTGCAAAAAAACAGAGAGCCAAAAGATATTACTCCAGTTTTGTGTAGGTAAACCCTTTAAGGCTAGTAGCTGTAAGACTTCAAGTAGCTAAACAAAGGGAATGGTACAACTATACTGAGGACAGCTCTGCATCTCCTCTTTGTCTTTAATTCAAATAAGTCTTCTGCCATTTTTACATTAGATAAATGGCTCTTTGCTTCCTATTTAAGGAATATAATGACAGTGTAGAACACATGATTACAGGTGGATGTTATTATACACTAATGGTGCACAGGCCAATTGACTCATGCTCAGCATGACCTTTCTACCTGTTTCACTCCCCTCCCACCCTGTATTACCCCGTCACTTCCTGGGTCACTACATGTATTCTCTTAACTCCACACATACCTTTAATTGCATAACACCATCCCCTTAAAGACATGCATAATTATTACCTCTCGCTCATTCATACAACTTATTTTACACTCCTATGCTCCAGTGCTCTTTTTCTAGGTCAAAACATAAAATTAAAACACTTTGAGCCAACTTTCTTCTTTTTCTACTCCACCATAGACCCCCCCTTGCCCACCTTAGTAATTTGTGCAAACCCTAACCCTTAGCCTGTCCTTTACCTTACCTTAAGAAATAAATACACTTTCTATAATAGTGCCACTTTTCAGATACATTTGAATTTGATATGTATAAAAGGTTTATGGTAAGTGCATCAGAAAAAGAAATTTGTTTCCCTTTCTGATATACTTGGTCTCAGTTATTTTAATTTTCAGTATTATGAACGATTGCCATGCTTTTGTTTAACATGTTGACCATTAGTCATATCTGTGTATCTACATATCTATCTATGAATCTGTCCATCTAGTCATTAATCATCCAATAATCTGATCTAATATTGAAGCAAACCAAGATCTCTTTCTTCTCTCCTGTGTCCAAGTCAATGCACAAAGTGTAACAAACAAAAGAGACCAGATTACCACCATAATTAAGGAGTAAAAGGCAAACAAATTGTTAAACTGTGTATAGATTCTAATTTTTTTCTAAAACACAATAGAATGTAGATAAACTATTTTACATAAGATTTTCTTAATATGTCTCTAGAAAGGGGTTGATAAATTTTACTAATAACATCCAAGTTACTTCAGATACTGCAATTAAATTAGATTATATTGAAAAAGAACTATACAAGCTGACCCTGAAAAGGCATAAGGAGGAGATGGAATTAGTAATGACCTAAAAACAATTCAACAAGAACCTACAGTACCATTTTACTTATATTCACAAGATTATTTATCTATGTGTAGATTCATCAAGACTGGAGATATGCACTTGTTAAACCTATCATTAAGGGAAAGGGGATAAGACAACTCATGGACATACAGTTCCATACGTTTATTTTCACTTTGTGCAAAATAATATAGAAGATTATTTTGGATAAATTGTCAGAACTGGAAAGGCTGGCACTTGAAACCATGTATCATCATACATATGTTGAAAATAGATCTATAACCACCTGTAACACAATGTTTTATAGCAATATAATAAAGGACATAATAAATGAAAACCTGTGCTGTAATGTAATTTCTATAGACTTAACTTCAGCCTGTGATAGGGCCATACACAAAACACTGATCCATATATTACATCAACAAGATGCTGATGATATGTTGATAAGAGGGACAGATGCATGACTTACAAATAGGGTATTAACGTATTATTTATTTATATGTGTTTACCTGGAATGTCCCACTAATAGAAATCCCTTTCCCAGAGAAGACCCAGGAGAAAAGCTCCACAATGGTTAGAAAAATATTTGACATTTTTTATACAGGATATAAAAATTTTAGATACCATATACTTACCAAAGATTTGTACATCAACAGTTAAATTTACAGAAACGAATGACAGTATATAGAAATGAACAATTTTTTACAAGGGTATACCACAAACATGTAGGTTGCAAAAAAAACATACAATGGTAAAAGGACTGCAGTAGGATCCTTGGTTACTATACAGTTTTAGTAGTAAGATATAACATAGTTATATAATTAGTAAGGTAGAACAAGGACCATCAGGGTCCTTGGACACTATACAGTTTTAGTAGTAAGATATAACATGCATATTAAATTAGTAAGGCATAAAAAGGACCAATAGAATCTTTGGTTACTACATGGTTGTAAGAGTAAGATATAACATAGTTATATAATTAGTAAGGTAGAACAAGGACCATCAGGGTCCTTGGACACTATACAGTTTTAGTAGTAAGATATGGGCGGCACAGTGGTGCAGTGGTTAACATTGTCACCTCACAGCAAGAGGTTCTCCGGTTCAATTCTCGGCTAGGGTGCCTTCTGTGTGGAGTTTGCATGTTCTCCCTGTGTTCGCGTGGGTTTCCTCCGGGTACTCCGGTTTCCTCCCACATTCCAAAGACATGCATCTGGAGCATTTCTCCCCGGGCCTCCGCTGAAAACAAGCTCTGTGGAACCTAGTCGGACTTTCCCGGTCAACAAATGATAAATAAATAAAATAAATAAATAAATAAATAAAAATAAATAAAGATATAACATGCATATTAAATTAGTAAGGCATAAAAAGGACCAATAGAATCTTTGGTTACTACATGGTTGTAAGAGTAAGATATAACATAGTTAGGGAATGAGTAAGATGGAACAAGAACCAATAGGATCATTGGCTACTACATTATATGGTGGTAGTAGTATGGTATAACATAGTTATAGAATGATTAAGGTAGAACAAGGACCAATAGAATCTTTGGTTACTATATGGTTGTAGTAGTAAGATATAACATAGATAGGGAATGAGTAAGGTAGAACAAAGACCACTAGGTTCCTTTATTACCATACAGTTGTAGTAGTGAGATATAACATAGTTATAGTATGCATAAGGTAGAACAAAGACCAATATGACCCTTGTTTACTATATGCTTGTAGCAGTAAGCAAAGCAGACACCCAAGCAACCGCCACCTCAAGACATAGCACATGCAACACATAGTTCACAAAGTCAGTGTGCTAAACAGTCACAGCCCTTAAGGCCAAAAAACATGCCAGACACACTTGTAATAGGTGACTCCATAGTCAGACACACTGACGTCCCGCTCACCAGACTGAACAAGGATAAGGTCACAGTAAGCAGCCTGTCTGGAGCTAGAATCCACCACATAACACAAGCACTCAGGTCACTCCACAGCAAGTACAAATATGACTCAGTCATTGTACATGCCGGTGTGAACGACCTGAGACGTACCTCCCTGGAATACATGAAAAGAGACATAGAGGAGCTCTCTGATTATGTAGCCCAGGCTGGTATGACCCTGACCCTGAGCAGCATCTTACCCTCACCAAGAATGATACCACAGTACAAAGACAAAATGATCAGTTTTAACAATTGGCTTAACTACTGGTGTCATTCAAAGGGGATCCAATGCCTGTCTGCTTGGGATGACATGCTCGACAAGCCACGCTGCTTCGCAAGGGATGGCTTGCACCTGTCACCCCTGGGCTTCCGGATATTGGCCAAGGCTCTTGCCACCCCCATAGTGCCTTTTTTAGGCAAGGCTCAAATGACAAACCTACCTCCCTAGAAAACACAAGTGGAAAAAAAATAAGGGTAATGCTGCTCTATGCCAGAAGTCTAAACCTCAAGATGCATGCCCTCGAAGCCCTCCTCAGTATGGAGAACATCGATGTCTGTGCAATGACTGAAACCTGGTTCAAGGCTCCTGAGAGCACCCCAGCACTATCAGGTTTTACCTCATATCATGCTTTCCGGCCCCAAAACTTGGACCGAACCACAAAAGGAGGGGGGAGTATCTATATTCATCAAAGATACCCACACCTCCAGGTTAGTGGCAACGCACGAAGCATCGCAGACCATCCAGGTGCAACTAACCATAGGCAAAACTGCCTTACAATTTGTAGCATGCTACAGACCACCCTCTCAAACTCAGGAAACTCACACAGCCTTCCTGAAGACACTGGAGAGTATGAATGTCTCTCCAAATACCATCATATTGGGAGACTTCAACTACCCAAACATAGACTGGGAACATTACTCAAGCCCAAACACCCTAGCCCAAATGTTCCTAGAATTCATAAACTCAAATGCGATGGAACAACTAGTCACCATTCCCACAAGAGGAGACAATATACTAGACCTGATCATCACAAACATGGGGACAAAATGCTCCACACCGGAAGTATATCGCTCATTGGTAAGATCAGACCATAAATTAATCTCACTGGAAATCCACATCCCGCTCCCACCCCCACCCCCTGCACAAAAGACCACAGTGAAGAACTTCTCAAAAGCCAACTTCACACTTCTTAAGACTGAAATGGTATCCTTCAAGGTCCCTGGGCCAGTGGAAACCACAACCCACAATGCTGAATCCTTTGCAAATGCCTTCTATGGGC
The DNA here is from genome assembly GCF_019279795.1 of Protopterus annectens. Taxonomy (NCBI): domain Eukaryota; kingdom Metazoa; phylum Chordata; order Ceratodontiformes; family Protopteridae; genus Protopterus; species Protopterus annectens. The sequence continues at coordinate 1,192,079,716 of NC_056737.1, forward strand.
ACCTTCAAGAATGCATGGATCATGCAATCCCAAATAAAATCAAGACCCATTCCCTCAAAGGCAGGCGCCTGGTCTGGTGGACCCCAGCCATAAACAAACTTTACAACAGAAGGAGGAAGCTACTACATGACAGAGCAAACTCCCTAAATGGGAAAGCATCTCTGATCAGTACTAGCAAAAAACTACGATCACTCATAAAATCATCCAAGGCCAACTTTTAGAGAAAAATCGCAAAAGACACAAAAGACAATCACAAGGCCTTCTTTAGCTATGTTAGAAACCTGGGTGGAAACTCCCAAATATGCTCAGAGTTAGTCCAAAATGACAATAAATACACTGAACCCACTGACATTGCCAACATTCTGGCAGATAGGTTCAGTGCAAATTTCTCCTCCCCCTCCCCCCCAAAAGGAGAAATAACTATCCCAGCAGAGTGTAGCCTCCCTAACATCTCAGATGCCCAGGTGAGAGCCGCCCTCTCTAAAGCTAAAAACACAGCATCAATGGGACCGGACGGTGTCCTGGGCTGTGTGCTACATGAACTCCAAGAGGAACTAAACCCAAACATAAGGCTGATGTTTAATCTTAGCCTTACTACAGGATACGTACCCAAAGAGTGGCGTACGGCTACAGTTGTCCCACTTCACAAAGGCGGTGCTTCTACGGACCCTGAAAATTACCGCCCCATAAGCTTGACGAGCCTGGTCTGCAAAGCTATGGAGAGGATCATTATGGAACTCATAAACAAAGACATTGGGGACCTACAGACATTGGATCCTACCTAATTTGGCTTTGTTAAGGGCAGATCCTGCCTTTTGAACTTGGTCGACTTTTTTGAAACCGTCACTAAGGCCATTGATGAAGGTAAGGCAGTTCACACAGCCTACCTTGACCTTGCAAACGCCTTTGACACAATACCACACTCGGGCATCATAGACAAACTCACCAGCTTAAATGTAAACCCATATGTCATGAGATGGGTTGCAAACTGGCTCAAGGACAGAACCCACAGGGTCAGAGTTGCTGGAGCTATGTCAGACTCTAAGCCAGTCACAAGTGGTGTCCCACAGGGCTCAGTCCTGGGACCCCTCTTGTTTGGCATTTATTTTTCCGAGGTACAAGCAAACATAGGAGGATTGTGGCTGACAAAGTTCGCAGATGACTGCAAACTGGGCGCCATAATTGATACTCCAGCGGACACAAACATCCTTCAAAGAGGACTCATAGAAATGGATAATTGGTGCCAGAGCCATGGCCTTAAGCTTAACGCCAAAAAATGTATAGTCATACCCTTTGGGAAAAACAAGGTACCCACAAATTACCACATAGGTGGTAATCCATTAAGTACGGAAGAGGTAATCAGGGACCTAGGGACCCAGGTTGACAGTAACCTCTCATTTGACACTCACATTGCCAAAGTGGTTAGGAAAACCTTCTATATTGCCCACCTTATCATGAAGGGTTTCACATCTAGATCAAGAGAGGTCATTGTGCCCCTGTACTCATCTCTTATTAGGCCAATGATTGAGTACAATGCCCCATTTGGGATGTATCTTACCCGACACCTGCAGCAGTTGGAAATACCCCAAAAGTTCCTCACCAAGAGGATAAAGGGTCTTAAACATATGTCATATGCTGCCCGACTGAAAAAACTCCAGCTCTATTCAGTCGCATACCGCCTACTCAGAGGTGACCTGTGCCTAACGTACAAAGCCATGTCCAATCCGGAATTAATGGACATGCTCCACCTCAAAAAATCCAAATCCATCAGAGCCACGAGAGCAAGAGACTTAAACCTCAACACAGAAATAAATAGGACATGCTGGAGGGACAGATTCATAACCCAGAGGCTCCCTACACTCTGGAACAGAATCCCAATCCATGTTAGGCAGAGCCCCTCACTAACTCTATTCAAGAGAAGTCTTGATGAGTGGATGGGAGATCGTAGGTTTACCCCGGGGGTCATCTCTGTGTCACTACTAGACAAAGGCACAGTAAACTAAACCCTAAATGGGTGTAGTATTCTCATCCTAAGGGGTGGTGAAAGCCACACACACTCTGGCTAGGCTTATAAATTCCCTAGGGCAGATAGCCTGGTACGAACCTATGAACCTATGAACCTATAAGATATAACATAGATAGGGAATGAGTAAGGTAGAACAAAGACCACTAGGTTCCTTTATTACCATACAGTTGTAGTAGTGAGATATAACATAGTTAGGGAGTATGTAAGGTAGAACAAGTACCAATAGGATCCTTTATTGCTATATGGTTGAAGTAGTAAGATATAACATTGTTAAAGAATGAGTAAGGTAGAACAAGGACCTATAAGATCTTTGGTTATTATACAGTGGTAGTAGTAAGATATAACACTGGGAATGAGTAAGGTAGAACAAGGGCCAATGATATTCTTGGTTACTAGACAGCTGTAGTAGTAAGCTAAACATATTTATAGAATAAGGTAGACCAAGGAACAATACGATCCTTCTTTACTATATGCTTGTAGTAGTAAGATATAACATAGTTAGGGAATGAGTAAGGAAGAACAAGACCAGTAGGATCACTGGTTACTACACAGTGATAGTAGTACATATAACATAGTTAGGGAATGAGCAAGGTAGAACAAGGACCGATAGGATCCTTGGTTACTATATGGTTGTAGCACTAAGATATAACATCATTAGTAAATGATTAAGGTAGAGCAAATACCAATAGGATCCTTGGTTACTATACAGTTATAATAGTAAGATATAACATAGCTAGGGAATGAGTAGGGTAGAAGAAGGACCAATAGGGTTCTTGGTCAGTACATGGTGGTAGTAGTAAGATATAACATGGTTATAGGATGAGTAAGATAGAGCAAGGACCAATAGGATCCTTGTTTACTATATATTTGTAGTAGTATGATGTAACATAGACAGGGAATCAGTAAGGTAGAAAAAGGACTAGTAGGATCCTTTATTGCTATACAGTTGTAGGAGTAAGATATACCATAGTTATGGAATGAGTAAGGTAGAACAAGGACAAATAGGATCTTTGGTTACTGTACGGTTGTAATAGTAAGATATAACATAGTTACGGAATGAGTAAAGTATAACAAGGACCAATAAGATCCTTTGTTAGTATATGGTTGTAGTAGGCCCAATAAAACCCTTGTTTACTATATGCTTGTAGCAGTAAGATATAATATATTTAGGGAATGAGTAAGGTAAAACAAAGATGCTTTATTGCTATACAGTTGTAGTAATAAGATATAAAATAGTTAGGGAATGAAAGTCGAATAGGTTCTGTTATTGCTATATGGTTGTAGTAGTGAGATATAACATAACTATTGAATGAGTAAGGTAGAACAAGGGCCAGTAGGATCCTTGATTACTATACAGTGCTAGTTGTAAGATATGATATAGTTACGAAATGAGTAAGGTAGAACAAGGACCAATAGGATCCTTGTTCACTATATGCTTGTAGTAGTAAGATTTAACATAGTTATGTTATGAGTAAGGTAGAACAAGGACCAATAGGATATTTGGTCACTATACAGTTGTAGCAGTAAGATATAACATAGAAATGAAATGAATAAGGCAGAACAAGGACCAATAGGATCCTTGGTTACTATACAGTTGTAGTAGTAGGATATAACAAAGTTAGGGAATGTGTAATGTAAAACAAGGACCAATAGGATCTTTGGTTACTATACAGTGGTAGTAATAGGATATGACATAGTCAGGGAATGAGTAAAGCGTAACAAGGACCAAGAGGATCATTGGTTACTAGAAGGTTGTAGTAGTAAGCTATAAGATAGTTATAGAATGAGCAAGGTAGAACAAGGAACAATAGGATCTTTGTTTACTATATGCTTATAGTACTAACTTAGTATATAGTATATAACCTAGTTTTGGAATGAGTAAGGAAGAACAAGGACCAGTAGGATGATTGGTTACTCTACAGTGGTAATAGTAGATATGGCATAGTTATGAAATGAGTAAGATAGGAGAAGGACCAATATGGTCCTGGGTTACTATATGGTGGTGGTAGTAAAAATTAACATAGCTAGGGAAGGAGTAAGGTAGAACAGGGACAAATATGATCCTTGGTTGCTATACAGTTGTAATAGTAAGACATAACATAGCTAGGGAATGAGTAGGGTAGAAGAAGGACCAGTAGGGTCTTTGGTCAGTATATGGTGGTAGTAGTAAGATATAACTTGATTATAGGATGAGTAAGGTAGATCAAGGACCGATAGGATCCTTGTTTACTATATGCTTGTAGTAGTAAGATTTAACATAGTTAGGGAATCAGTAAGTTTGAAAAAGCACCAATAGGGTCCTTTATTGCTATACAGAGTTAGGAGTAAGATATACTATAGTTAGGGAATGAGTAAGGTAGAGCAAGAACCAATAGGATCCTAGTTTACTCTATGCTTGTAGTTGTAAAATTTAAAATAGTTAGGGAATCAGTAAGGTAGAAAAAGCACCAATAGGATCCTTTATTGCTATACGGTTGTAGGAGTAAGATATAACATAGTTGGGAGGGTGGCCTAATGGTTAAGGTGTTTGCCTTACAAACACAAGGTTCAGGGTTGGAGTCTCACAAGGGATAATTGGCTAGGCTTGAAATGGCTCACAAGAGCAGTTAGCCTAGTACTAATCTATGAACCTATGAACCTATGAACCTATAGTTAGGGAATGAGTAAGGCAGAACAAGGACCAATACGATCTTTGGTTTTCATATAGTGGTAGTAGTTAGATATAACATGCTTAGTCAGGGAATGAGTAAAGTATAACAAGAACCGATTAATAGGATCCTTAGCATGCGGTTGTAGTAGTAAGATATAACATAGTTAGGAATGAGTAAGGTAGAACAAAGACCAATAGGTCCCTTTATTGCTATACAATTGTAATAGTGAGATATAACATAGTTAGGGAATGAGTAAGGTAGAACCAAAGACCAGTAGGAACTTGGTTACTATACAGTGTTAGTAGTAGACATAACATAGTTAGGAATGCGTAAGGTAGAAACAATGACTAGTAGGAACCTTTGTCATTATATGGTTGTAGCTGTAAGATATAACATAGTTAGGGAAAGAGTAATGTAGAACAAAGACCAATAGGATCCTTGGTTAATATATGGTTGTAGTAGTAAGATATAACATAGTTATAGAATGAGTAAGGTAGAACAAGGACCAAAAGGACCCTTGTTTATTATATGCTAATAGCAGTGAGTTATAACATAATTAGGGAATGACTAAGGTAGAACAAAGACCAATATGAGCATTTATTGTTATACAGTTGTAGCAGTGAGATATAACATAGATATGGAATGAGTAAGGAAGAACAAGGACCAGTAGGATCTTTGGTTATTATACAGTGGTACTAGTAGATATAACATAGTTAGGGAATGAGTAAGGTAGAATAAGGACCAGTGGGATCTTTTGTCACTATACGGTTATAGTTGTAAGATATAACATAGCTATGGAATGAATAAGGTAGAAGAAGGACCAATAAGATACTTGTTTACTATATGCTTGTAGTAGTAACATATAATATAGTTAGGGAATGGGTAAGGTAGAACAAGGAGCAATAGGATGATTGGTTACTACACAGTTGTAGTAGTAAGGTATAACATGGTTAGGGAATGAGTAAGATAGAACAAGGACCAATATGATCCTTGCCTTGGTTACTACATTGTTGGAGGAGTAAGATATGACATAGTTAGGAAATGAGTAAGTTAAAACAAGGAGCAATAGGATCCTTGGTTTCTGTACAGTTGCAGTAGTAGATATAACAAAGTTAGGGAATGAGTAAGGTAGAACAAAGACCAAAAATGTCCTTGGTTACTATGTACTTGTAGTAGTAGATATAACATAGGGAATGAGTAAGGTAGAACAAGAAGCAATATGATTTGTGATCACTATATGGATGTAGTAGTAAGATATACCATAATTATCAAATGAGTAAGGTAAAACAATGACCAATAGGATGCTTGTTTACTATATGCTTGTAGTAGTAAGATATAAGATAGTTAGGGAATGAGTAAGATGGAATAAGTTTATTGTTATATGGTTGTAGTAGTAAGATATATTACTTAGGGAAAGAGTAAGGTAGAACAAGGACAAATAGAATGTTTGGTTACTACACAGTTGTGGTAGTAAGACATAACATACTTCGGGAATGAGTGAGGTAGAACAATTACTATATGGTTGTGGTAGTAAAGAATAACAGTTATAGAATGTACTAGGTAGAACAAGGACCGATAGGATCCTTGGTTGCTCTACTGTTGTAGTAATAAGATATAACAGTTAGTGAATGAGTAAGGTAGAACAAGGACCTATAGGATCCTTGGTTACTATATAGTTGTAATAGTAAGATATAACATAGGGAATGAGTGAGGTAAACAAGGACCAATAAGATTCTTGGTTACTATGCAGTGGAAGTAATAGATATAACATAGTTAGGGAGTGAGTAAGGTACAACAAGGATCAGCAAGCTATAACATAGTTATAGAATGAGTAAGGTAGAACAAGGACGAATAGGATCCTTGTTTACTATATGCTTATAGTAGTAAGATATTACATCGTTAGGGAAACAGTAAGGTAGAACAAGGATGAGTAGCATCTTTGGTTACTATGCAGTAATAGTTGTAATTAAAACATAGAGAATGAGTAAAGTAGAACAAGGAACAATAGGATCCTTTGTCACTATATGGTTTTAGTGGGTCTATATCACATAGTCGAAGTTTTATAACTTTGAACACGAAATGTACAAACTATTCCATTCAAAGTTGCAAAACTTCGACTATGAATAAAAAAATTAGGAAAAATAAAATAAACTGTTGTAAGCGGGGGGGGGGCAAGCCCCCCCCTGCACCCCCACACCTCCTGCTACTTAAATATACCAACTCTGAGATCGCACCTCAATCAACAGAACAGAAACCTCCCTTTATGGAGATTTCCATTGAAAAGCTCAAACTTGTACAAGTTTGAACTTATGGTCTCGACCATATAAGGTTTGAACTTATACAAGTTCGACTATATGATAGGAACTCAATTTTAGTTGCAAGATATAACATAGCTATGGAATGAGTAAGGTAGAACAAGGACCAATAGGATTCTTGGTTACTACACAGTTGTTGTAGTAAGATATAACATAGTTAGGGAATGAGTAAGTTATAACAAAGACCAATAGGATCTTTGTTTTCTATGCCTTTGTAGTAGTAAGATATAACATAGCTAAGGTATGAGTAAGGTAGAACAAGTACCAATAGGAGCCTTGTTTACTATATGCTTGTTGTTATAAGGGTATAACATAGTCAGGGAATGAGTAAGGTAGAACAAGGACCCATAGGATTCTTGGTTACTACACAGTTGTTGTAGTAAGATATAACATAGTTAGGCAATGAGTAAGTTATAACAAAGACCAATAGGATCTTTGTTTTCTATGCTTTTGTAGTAGTAAGATATAACATAGCTAAGGTATGAGTAAGGGAGCAAGGACCAATAGGTTCCTTATTTACTATACAGTTGTAGTACCAAGATATACCATAGTTGGGGAATGAGTAAGGTATAACAAGTTCCAATAGGATTCTTGGTTACTACACAGTTGTTGTAGTAAGATATAACACAGCCAAGGAATGAATAAGGTAGAACAAGGACCAATATAATCCTTGCCTTGGTTAGTATATGTTTCCAGTAGTAAGATATACCATAGTAGGGGAATAAGTAAGGTATAACAAGTTCCAATATGATTCTTGGTTACTAGACGGCTGTAGTAGCAAGATATACCATAGCTGGGGAATGAGTAAGGTATAACAAGTTCCAATAGGATTCTTGGTTACTAGACAGCTGTAGTAGTAAAATATAACATAGTTGGGGAATGAGTAAGGTATAACAAGTTCCAATAGGATTCTTGGTTACTATATGCTTGCAGTAGTAAGATTTAACATAGTTATGGAATGACTAATGCAGTAAATGACTAATAGGATCCTTTATTGATATACATTTATATTAATAAAATATGACATATTTAGGGAATGTGTAGGGCAGAACAAAGACCAATAGGATCTTTGGTTACTATTTAGTGGTAGTAGTAAGATATAACATACTTAGTTATGGAATGAAAAAAGTATAACAAGGACCAATAGGATCCTTGGTTAGTATACCATTGTAGTAGTAAGTTATAACATAGTTAGGGAAAGAGTAAGGTCGAACAAGGGCCAATAGGATGCTTGGCTACTACATGGTTGTAGTGGTAAGATATAACATAGATAGGGAGTGAGTAAGGTAGAACAAAGACCAATAGGATCTTTCTTTACTATATGGTTGTGGTACTAATGTATAACAGTTACAGACTCAGCAAGGTAGAACAAGGACCAATAGGATCCTTGGTTACTATACAGTTGTAGTAGTAAGGTATAGCATAGTTATAGAATGAGACAGGTAGAATAAGGAGAAATAGGATCCTTGGTTTCTATACAGTGGTATTAGTAGATACAACATAGTTAGGGATTGAGTAAGGTGGTACAAGGGCAAAGGAGCTGTATGATGTTTATGGGAAAGGAGGTAAGGATCACAGGACTTGCGAGACAGAGTAACAGCAGAGAGGTTTTGTGAAGTGCAGGATATTAGTAAGTTGTCAGAAAAATATGTATCCAGACATACAAACTGTTAGAAGAATATGTATTCAAATATATATATATTATTAGAAAAGTATGTATTCAAACATCTATAAACTGTTAGGGAAATGTGTGCTTTAGACATGAATAAATGTGCTCAAATCTATATGAAGAGCAAAGGTTGGAAAATAGTATAATATGTAATGCATTTAATTCTGTTTTACTAGAATAATAGTAGAAATGAACTTGCATATTATTGCTTGAAGCTTAGCTGCAGTGTGAATAAAGCTTGACCCTGAAAGCAGCCAGCTCGGCTGGAACATGTCTTTCAGTGAATAATTATTTGCAAAGTTAGAAAATAATGAATCTGTCTGCATGTGTATCTTTTTCCTGCTTCCACCAAGGAGAATGGCCTTGTGAACACTACTGGTGATAAGAACCCAGCTGGTGAACAGAGAGACAAAGAAATGTATTAAAAAGACATTCACCCATTTGTATTCGAACTAATCTAAGAGCCTTGGATTAGCTACATCTTCATAAAGACATTGTAACTGACCAGGTGCTTTGCAAGGCTGTAATATTCTCATGTGAAAGAAACTTTTCAAAAAGTAAAAAGTCAGCATTTTCTTATGAATAGTAGTGATGTAAAGGGCCTGTCACTGACCACGTCAGTGAGGTGGGCAAGAGCTGATTGTAAACATTATAAAATGGAGGGTATTTCCTTAATAAAGTTAGTCAAAATTCTGTACATGCTTGTGTATGGTTTTTTGCCTCCTAATGATCATTAGAGCATAGATGCATAACTGTTTGATATCTGAGCACCCTGCATTACTGTCTGTCATTTTGAAAAACCTAATGATTTTTACAGTCTGATTTAACAATTTATTTAACATTTTGGTCCTTTAGCCGGAATTCCCTTGGTAAGCTACAGGTCAGAGTGCATGTAATAAATCTACACAGGAGGAGTTGACAAAATGGTTCTTCTTAAAGTGAAAAGACCTCCGACTGAATTGTTGTGTGTAAAGAGGCTGTCCACTTTCTGATCTGTGGCTGAAAAGCGGAAGACTGGGCCCCAAGAAGAAAAAACAGCAGTAAGCGGGAGGCTCAGGTAAGAAGAATTTCCCTCTTTGTCTTTGTTTTAGATCAGGGACCAGGTTACACTGTGCTATTGCTAAGGTTTGTGATAGCAGGGAGAGAGATAGTCGAAGTATTGTATCTTGAGTCATAGATCAGGGAATAACAAAGCAAAGTAAACAGTCATTCTAGACACTACTGTGGATATGGGGAAATAACATACCATGTGGTACAAGAGAAGGGTTACGTAACAGTCTTTTTAAGACATGGCAGATCAGTGCACTGAAAAATCATGACATCCGCCCCTAACGGATAATGTGAAGTATATGCAATTGCAGCAAGCAGATAATGTGAGATATTGTACAAAATGTGTTAACAACTATGAATTTGATAGTAAACTAGATAAACGTTCACTAGTTAAACTCCTTAAACAAGCTTTAATCTGATGCAGGACGTCAGGCAAAAAAAGCAAAAAGCAGCACCAACTAGGCATACCTCAAGCACATAGGTGAATTGAGAAAGCAAATTGTAGAGGAAACAGAAGCTTAGAAAATTCTGAAACATTTTTAGACAACAGAGTGAAAGGTCTGACAGACAGAATCTCTGAAAAATGGAAACTTAGAGCAGACTGGACTTGCATTAATTAATGCATACAATGGGAAAATGAGACAATAGATGGATATTATGCTAGATTATTAGAATGCTTTAAACAACAATTAAAAAAAAAAATGCATTTTTTAAAAGGTTGCATTGCCCCTATCAGTAGCTTTGTTACAAAGCATATGATAGATCACTGAACAAGCAGGCTGCAAGCCTTACTTGAGTATGCTAGACGTACTGAAAGACACTTTAATAGTAAAAAGAAAAAAAAGGCTCAAGTCTTCACTGCTGAAGACGGAGCTGAAGTATTTGTATTACAGTCAGATAAAAAGGGCATCTAGCTAGGGACTGTAAACAAAATAAGAAAGCAATGACAGAAGATAAAGGAAATGAGGACTGACTATATAATAGTGATAATAACCAAAAATCATCAGAAAAGGTTAATAAACAAAAAGAAAATGTAAATGTAGCAGAGGGAATAAACAAAGTACAAACAAATGTAGAGGATGAAAATGGAAATAAAATTTTAGATTTAGTATTGTTGAGCCTGGAGCTCTACCTAGCAAATACAAAGCCAGAAGTAACACTTCTGGTGGAGGGAAGGGAAGTCAAATTCCTGTGTGACTCAGGAGCGTCACGGACTTTGATATACCCCTCCAAGTTACCAAAACATTCTGAATCACCTGATTATATATTAGTAATAGCAGCAAATGGACAGCTATACAGGGAACCACTCTCCCATAATATAGCAATAACTGACCCTGTTTCAGGTATGACTCAGAAAAGTAAAATTGTAGTTTCTGCAAAATATCCAGTAAACTTCTTGGAAAGAGACCTTGTGCAGATATTTGGCATAGCAGCAGTTCCTACCATGCAGGGTATGCAGGCACAAAAACAAATGAATGCTTTTTTGTGGTGTGATCGGAGGGTAAAGCCTACTATTGGTACAGCCAGGACCTAGTTATGACTGGTCCAGGGGCAGTAACCAAAGAACTGATGAACGTAGCCATCAGTAAGGTACCCTCCCTTGACACTGATCAGCAGCATTTGTTACATTGTACTCTATACTACTGTAGCACACCAGGACCTAATAAGAAATATAAGCAAGAATTGTTCAAAAGGGAAAAGAAAAAAAATCCTGCTGACAGATTAATATTACAAACTTTATGTTGGGATACTGAGGGAAACAGTGTAGTAAGCTGTTCATTACCTCAGGAATTCATGAGATTGTATAAGTCCAATAGACTGCCACATGTCAGCTTGACAAAAAACAAAAGTGTTAAATGGGCAAACTTAGAAAAAAAGGTAACAAAATGGGAAAACAGACTGATTTAAAAATGTCAGGACAAGGGATACGAAAACAAAAACTGAATTGGTTGACACAGACACATACAGCTGTACACTTGCAATCTAGTGAGGACAGCTGATTAGCATTTTTATTAAAAGAAAAAGAAGAGGCCTTGTGTAAAATTCCAACAACTCTGTGGTCAACAGGCAAGTTAGATGTAGGGCTTATTCAAACAGCAGGACCAGTTACAATTACCCCAAAGTCAGCTTTTAGACCACAGAAAAGACAATACCTTTTGAGAAAGGATGCAAAAGTAGAAATTAAGCCTATAATAGCAGCATTACTCAAAAAAAAAGAAATACTGGTAGAATCTCCTGATTCACCATGTGATACACCCCTATTTCCTGTTAAAAAAGCAAACAGGAAATGGCAGATGGTACAAGATTTATAAGCTGTAAATAATGCAGTAATACCTAGAGCACCTACGGTGCCAGACCAACATACCTTGTTGAATGATTTAAAGCCACAACAAAAGTATTTTACTGTGGTAAATATAAGCAATGCTTTCTTTTCAATACCTATACATCCTGATAGTCAATATTGGTTTGCATTTACATTTCAGGGTAAAAGGTATACATATACTCGACTAACACAGGGATATTGTGAGACCCCAATAATATTTGCAAAAAAAAAAAATGGCTAGCAACCTGGCAGGGTTTACCCCACCGGAAGGTAGTCAAATTTTACTTTATGTAAATGACATCTTGCTAGCAGCACCCAGCAGCAGTGCAGGGTGAATACAGTAGCATTATTAAAATTTTTAGTAATACAAGGACAAAGTAAACAAAACTAAGTTACAACTTTGGGAAAAAAACACAGGTTAGATACCTGGGATATGTAATATCCAATAAAGGTAAAATACTAAATAAAGGGAGAAAGAAAAGGAAAAAAAACAGCAATTTTGCAAGCACCCAAACCAACAACTAAGAAAGAAATAATGTCTTTCTTAGGTACAACTAATTTTTGTTGAAGCTGGGTACCAAATTATTTTACAATGGAAAACAAAAGCAGAAATGGCTTTCTGCAGGTTGAAGCAGTTAATAGCTTCTTCATTAGTTTTAAGACTTCCAAGTTATCACAAACGTTTTTTTTTTTTTCTTTTCAGACCGTAAATTGTAAGCAAGGGTACATGACATCAGTATTAAAGCAACAACATGGGGATAAGCAATGCCCCATAGCTTACTATTCATCACAGTTAGACCCAGTGGTGCAATCTTTGCCTCACTGTGTACAAGCAGTAGTTGCAGCAGCAATGGCAGTGCAGGCTTCAGCCTCAGTAGTGTTGTTCCACCCTCTCACATTGAGAATGCCTCATGCAGTTGCAATAATTCTGCTACAAAAAAAAAAAAAAAAAAAAAAAAAAAAAAGTTGCATACCTTTCTCCTGCTAGACATCTTTCATGTATGACCATACTGCTAAGTCAACCTCCTATGAACAGTTAGCTTTACCTAGACAAGATCTTACAGATATGCCCTTGGATGATGCTGAGGTGACATATTACGTGGATGGCTCATGCAAAAGGGGTCCTACAGGAAAGAATCTGGTGGGGTATGCAGTAGTTACAGACACTGAAATTTTAAAAGCACAAACTGTGCACACAACTTGTATGCTCAAGCAGCAGAACTGGTAGCTTTGACAGGAGCATGTATTTTAGTAAAAGGCAAGAAAGTAAACATATATACTGATAATCAGTATGCTTTTTCTACAGTGCATGTGTTTGCACAACAATAAAGAAAATAGAGGGATGATTACATCCAGTGAAAAACCTATTAATCATGCACAATTTATTTTGGAGCTATTAGAATCTATTCAACTGCCTACCAAAGCAGCTATTTGTAAATGTGTAGCTCATACAAAACAACAGGATAAGATTTCAAAAGGTAATGCACAAACTAATGCAGCTGCAAAGCAAGCAGCCTCAGACTCAGACACTTTATTTCTAAATGAGAAATTACAACCCTCTGAGATTTTAGATTTAGACATGTTAAAAACAATGCAGATGCTTACTACAAAAGCAGAAAAACAAAATGGGTAAAACAAGGTGCAATTTTTGAAAATGGACTGTACATTTCAAAGGGAAAAAACAATATTGCCGTCTAATTTATTTAGATATGCAGCTTTGTTGAGCCATGGGCAGAGCCATGTCTCAACAGGGGGGATGGTACAGTTAGTAAATAGAATATTCCAAATATATGGATACATAAATTATACAATAAAATTTTGTGCAAATATATGAATACATAAAATATACAATAAAATTTTGTGCAGCTTGTCATACTTGTAACAAGCACCATGCACAAGGAGCATTTAAAACAAGCAAGGGAGTTTCCCTACACCACCATATCCGTTCCATACTATTTGTATGGACTTCATAGAGTTGAATAAATGTGAAGGAAGGAAGTTGATGAGTGAGACTCAGAAGAATTGAATTTGCTGTTTACCTCTAGCATTGCTGAGCATGAAAACAGTAACAAATGTAAAGGGTTTGATCCCCTTTGAAGTAGTATTTGGAAGGGCATATTATGTGCCTCAGTGGAAAGCTCTCATGCCTGCAGAGCTGGAGGCTGACAGTTCATTAGCTAATTATATAAAAACTGTTAATAAATAAATCTGTTTTGCAGTTTAACTCTTTTCAGATAAAAGAACTTTCAGCTGAATAAGAACTTTGTGACTGATACACAAGGGCAAAATGGCCAAGAGTAAAGCAAACAAAAAGCAGAGCAACCCAAGAACTATTGCATAATTATTTTGTTAACTGTGCATTTGTTGACTATAAATGTGACAATTTTTCTTATTGTGGTTTTCCCTGCACTCAACCACACAAGTGAAAGTGAGAAGACGTGATAAACTGTTTATAGACTGGCATCCAAACTTTAACACATACCTGGCCATGAAGCATGTGTATACAGAGACTATAAACTTTTCAAATTGCTGGGGTTGTACAGCTATACCAACAGCATAAAAGACTGTTAATGTCCACTGTCCCTCTGGGGATAAAATGAGACTTGGGAAAGTTTTTTTTATATACCCTCCAGGTGGGCTGGAGTAATGGTAATATAACAATGTCTTATAAATGTTACATTAAAGTCAAAAGTGGGGGTACTGTTTGTGATACTAACTATAATTCATATCTGAGTTCAATGAAAACTACATTAAATGCAGTACGTGACAATCCAGTCTTAACTAAACAATTGTCTATTAAAGATAGAAAAATGTTTCATGCAGGGATAACACATATTAGTACCAAAGTAATGATTTTATTTGTGGGAAAAAGGCATATGAATGGTTACCTGAGAATTGGTCCGGCAGTTGTTTTTTGGGTTATCTGGTTCCAGCAATAAGACATACTGCAGAATTACCTTTGGGTAAGATACGAAATGTAAGGGAAACAGCTTGAAAATCTGAAGGTCCAGTTAAGAAACCTGTGAATCCAGTTGGTAAAATCGAAGCTGGTTGAAAAGACCATAATTCAGTGAAAGACAAAAGTAAATTGACTCATATGGACTTGGGCAACAGTGTTATATCCAGGGCAGGAATACCACCAGCCTATGGAGCAGTCAAATCGATCTGGGAGCTGAGGAAGCTGTCAAGAAGCCATGAGCAATGCAACTTTTTCCACCCTAGAATTGGTGACTGATAAACTGAATGCAATGAGAACTGTTGTGCTACAAAATCGAATGGCTCCTTACTTCACCCTAGCGGCAAGAGGTGGTACACGAAGAAGAATGCTGTGCTTTTATCCCTGAGGATCGTCACGAAACAAATAATCACCTAGAGGTAATTCAGCAAGTATCAGCAATGACTAAACCAGGCCCAAACCCACTGACGGACTTTTTCCAGAATCTGTTTGGGGGGTGGGGTTCCATCCTATTGAACATTTTAATTGCTATTTGTGTGGGTATACTCCTAATAGGAGCATGTGTTTACTGTGGAATTCCCTGCATGAAAAGATTAATCAAAAAATTTGTTGATATATCTGTTACTAAAACTTTTTACCAAAGTGTTGAAATTAAAAGATTGATTTCAAATGATGCTTTTTCTGAAATATAAAACAAATGACTAGCTTAGCTGAAAGTCCTTAGAAGGGAAAAAGCTAAGAAATGAAATGATATTGTTTATGTTTCTAATAGAATGAAATGCATTAACAGGAGGGAGAATGTCAGAAAAATATGTATCCAGACATACAAACTGTTAGAAGAATATGTATTCAAATATATATATATTATTAGAAAAGTATGTATTCAAACATCTATAAACTGTTAGGGAAATGTGTGCTTTAGACATGAATAAATGTGCTCAAATCTATATGAAGAGCAAAGGTTGGAAAATAGTATAATATGTAATGCATTTAATTCTGTTTTACTAGAATAATAGTAGAAATGAACTTGCATATTATTGCTTGAAGCTTAGCTGCAGTGTGAATAAAGCTTGACCCTGAAAGCAGCCAGCTCGGCTGGAACATGTCTTTCAGTGAATAATTATTTGCAAAGTTAGAAAATAATGAATCTGTCTGCATGTGTATCTTTTTCCTGCTTCCACCAAGGAGAATGGCCTTGTGAACACTACCGGTGATAAGAACCCAGCTGGTGAACAGAGAGACAAAGAACTGTATTAAAAAGACATTCACCCATTTGTATTCAAACTAATCTAAGAGCCTTGGATTAGCTACATCTTCATAAAGACATTGTAACTGACCAGGTGCTTTGCAAGGCTGTAATATTCTCATGAGAAAGAAACTTTTCAAAAAGTAAAAAGTCAGCATTTTCTTATGAATAGTAGTGATGTAAAGGGCCTGTCACTGACCACGTCAGTGAGGTGGGCAAGAGCTGATTGTAAACATTATAAAATGGAGGGTAATTCTTAAATAAAGTTAGTCAAAATTCTGTACATGCTTGTGTATGGTTTTTTGCCTCCTAATGATCATTAGAGCATAGATGCATAACTGTTTGATATCTGAGCACCCTGCATTACTGTCTGTCATTTTGAAAAACCTAATGATTTTTACAGTCTGATTTAACAATTTATTTAACATAAGTGAAAAGAGATCTGTTAACAGGGTGAGAAAGGGAAAGGTGGGAGGGGAGATAAAAGACTGAAAGAGAAAGTGAGAGTGAGATTGAGAGAGCAGTGGTTTTAGAAGCAGAGACTGAGTGAACATGAGGGTATTGTTAGGATGTTTTGCTTAAATTATTCAGGATAGGTGCAAAAGCCTAACCAGTTATTGTTTAAATGTTGTGTTCGGGATGTTAGTGTAAAGCAAGAAATCTAGATAAAGCCAGAATCAATTCTGGAAAAACACAAAATCAAGGTATACATTACTTATTCCTCTTATAGTCTTAGAAAGCCAGTAGAATAATAGCTTTTGCACTTATCCTGCATTTAGTGAAGATCTGAAGTGTGAAACTCTATTGTGTGGCATTAATAACACAATGTAATCATCTATGATTTATGAGGGCTGGTAAAAAGGAGGAACCGGGAGTGTTCTCACAACAGAGCAAATATGGGGTATGTGTTGTACTGTGTGCCAGTGTTTGTATGTTTGTGTCTTTTACTGTCTATATGTCAGTGTGTTTGGGTGCTTATACTAGCATAATGCATCAGTTGCCAGTGATAACTACCGCAGGAGAGTGCTGATTAGCACTAGTGCCATTTAGCAGTGACTCAGAGACATTCAAATTAGCTAATAACAAGGTCTTTTCTCATTGCAGCTAATATGTCTGAATGTGACAATACCACATCATAGAAACAAGGCCTTTTTACAGCAGCCCTTAATGCAAGCACTAAGGCCCTTTCTGAATCTCTGAGCATATTTTTCATTTCTTGGCATTTATTTGCAGAGCATATTTTTGGCAGTTAGTTACTTTTAATGATCAGAAGTGACTTATTTGTATGATATAACTGGAGCCCTGCCTACAAATGTTTGTGGCATCATTATCATGAAGACTTTTATGATTTAGATTGAAACACTGTGATATTGTCTTACTGTGATATTTTGGATTTTAATTTCATTTAGGTTTTAAGAAAAGCAATTATTGTGTCAACATAGCAGCAACTACTATTATGTTACTGTTTTTTATTTATTGTAACAGTGTTTTATAATTATTTACATATTTCAGTATTATTGTAATGTTTGCTGGTTTAGTAGGAATTATTTTAGCAAATTATTTCATATTTTACACTTAGTATTTGGATGTAATTTATTTACATTGAGTGATAGTTTGATATAAAGTGCTTAGGACTACAGCATATTTTAGTTTATTGGACTTTCAGCAAAGATTAAATAAGCTTTTCAATAATCTTATATGATGCTAAGTCTTTTCTATGGCCCATGTTTGTTGAAATCCTCGTTCAAGTTATATTAACCCTTGTGAAAAAAAGGATGTCGGAGCTGTCCCAAATACCTTGTATACAATACGCCATCCATCTTGAAGTCTAGCACAAGATGTCCATGCCACAGTGAAATATACCAGGGCTTCTTTCTAGGATAAGCTAGGAACAATAGAATGAATTACACAAGAAATAATATTCTTAACATTTCATTGCAAGGCTGTTTTGAGAGAGAGTCAAAGAAGCAATACCAGATACGAAGGTCTAGGGTAGTCTTAATTTTGAAAAGCAGATTCTAGATTATTCTACAACCTGCTAATGCAGACTAAATAAAAACCCAGAGTTTTTTAGAGGAGTTGACTCAGAAATGTAAATTTAGGGAGTATATTTTATTCTGAAAACTGCAGAATGAATTTACCTAAATTTGTATGATACAGAATTCATTCAAACAGAGGCGATAGGAGAAAAGACATCTGTTGATATAGCTCTTTCTAACTACAGAGTATTGTTATGGGCAAAAGTTAATCATAACAGTAGTAGACTCAACACAACCCTCAACACAACCCAAAAGACACATAACTCACAAACTCAGTGTACCACTCAACCACAGCCCATAAGGCAAAACAACGTACCCAACGCATTAGTCATAGGTGACTCTATAGTCAGGTACACTGATGTCCCACTCATCAGACTAAACAAGGAGAAAGTTACTGTCAGCTGCCTGTCGGGTACCAGGATCCGCCACATAACACAAGCACTCAGGTCACTCCACAACAAGTACAAATATGACTCTGTCATTGTCCATGTTGGTGTGAACGACCTGAGATGTACCTCCCTGGACTACATGAAAAGAGACATGGAAGAGCTCTCCAATCATGTAATGAAGGCAGGTATGACTCTAACCCTGAGTAGCATCCTACCTTCACCCGGAATTATACCACAGTGCAGGGACAAAATGATTGACTTCAACAATTGGCTAAGCTTCTGATGTCATACTAAGGGGATCCAGTATCTTTCTGAATGGGACAACATGGTCGACAGGCCACAATGCTTTGCCAGAGATGGCCTGCACCTGCCAACCCTGGGATTCGGGATACTTGCTAAGCTCTTGCCTTTTTTTAGGTAAGGTTCAAATGACAAACCCACCAACGTAACAGGTACAGGCAAGCAGAAACTGAGGGTAATCCTACTCAATGCTAGAAGTCTAAACCTCAAAATGCACTCACTCGAGGCACTCCTTAAAATGGATAACATTGATATCTGTGCAGTGACTGATACCTGGTTCAAGACTCCAGAGAGCACCCCTGCATTATCAGGCTATAACTCATACCATACCTTTTGGCCAGCTAACCTGGACCGGAACACCAAAGACAGAAGTGTGTCCATATTCATTAAGGATATCCATACCTCCAGGCTAGTTGCCCAACATAATTCATCTGAAATTATCCAAGTGCAACTAACTCTGGGCAAAACTGCAATCCAGATTGTAGCTTGCTACAGATCCCCCACTATGCCCCAGGATTCTCACTTCTCTTTTCTTGATATACTGGAAAATTTTAGGGTTCAGCCAAACACCCTAATAATGGGAGATTTCAACTACCCCACCGTTAACTGAGAAAACTACTCATGTACCAACTCCTTCACTCAATGCTTTCCAGAATTCAAAAATTCCAATGCCCTGGATCAGCTTATCCACACCTCCACCAGGGGCAACAATATCCCAGACCTAGTCTTTACCAACGAGTGACTGATGTTCCACACCTGAAGTCAACTCCTCGTTGGCCAGATCTGACCATAAACCAATCACCATATATATCCACCCCCCCCCCCTCATTAAGGAAACCACTGTAAAAAAATTCTCCTTAAGACAGAAGTGACAAACTTCATGACACCCATGAAGATGGGCAATAAAGATATGACTGCTGAATCCTACACAAATGCACTCTATAAGGACTTAAACGAGTGCATGGATCATGCTATCCCCAACAGAGCCAAGATGCTATCCTCCAAAAAAAGGAAGCTAATCTGGTAATCCCCTGCTATAAACAAACTCTACAACAGAAGGAAGAAGCTGTTGCAAAAGAGACTAAAATCCCATGAGTGGAGGAGCTCCCTGGTCAGCCTCAGTAAGAAGCTGAGATCCCTCATAGAATCCTCCAAAGCTAGCTACGAAAACAAGATTGCCACTGATTCTAAGGACAATAACAAAGCATTCTATAACTATGTCAAGAATCTCAATGGCAACACCCAGATCTGCTCTGAGTTAAAGTACAACAGCATGAAAATCACAGAACCAACGGATATCACCAACATCCTGGCTGATAGGTTCAGTGCTAAGTTTACCCCCCTCTCACCCCCTAAAGGGTCCATATCTATACCGGAAGAATGCAGAGCCCCTGCAATCACAACTGTGCAGGTAAAAACTGCACCCTCCAAAGCCAAGAACACAGCATCCATGGGACCGGACAACATCCCAGGCTGCGTTCTACATGAACCTCAGAATTAACTAGCTCCCCCACCTAAGCACTATGTTCAATCATAGCTTCACATCAGGCTTTGCACCCACTGAATGGTGCACAGTAACAGTTATACCACTCCACAGAGGGGGAGCCACCACGGACCTCGGGAGCTATCACCCTATTAGCCTAACAGCCTGGTCTGCAAGGCCATGGAATGTATCTTCATGGAACTAATAAACAAAGAAGCTGGTAACCTCCAAACTCTGGACCCACCCAGTTCAGGTTTGTGAAAGGCAGATCATGCCTCGTGAACCTGATTGACTTCTTTGAAACAGTCAGCAAAGCGATAGAGAAGACTAAGGCAGTTCATACAGCCTATCTGGACCTCTCTAAAGCTTTCAACACCATCCCCATTCTGGAATTATACATAAACTCACTAAACTGGTTATAAATCCATACGTCACAAGATGGGTCATCAGCTGGCTCACTGACAGAACCCAAACTGTAAAAGTTACAGACTCTAAATCTGACTTCAAACCAGTGACAAGTGGAGTACCACAGGGTTCAGTCCTGGGTCCTCTCCTGTTTGGTATCTACTTCTCTGAAGTATGGGCTAACACAGAGGGCCTCTGGCTGACAAAGTTCGTAGATGACTGCAAATTAGGTGCCATAGTCGAGTCCCCAAATGACGCGGATATCCTACAGAAGGGCTTCACTGAGACAGATGCCTGGTGTCAGAGCCATGGCCTCAAGCAAAATGCCTAAAAGTGCATTGTCATTCCCTTTGGAAAAAACTCTGTACCCATGGACTGCCACATAGGTGGCAGTCCATTTAATGCTGAAGGTGTGATAAGAGACCTTGGGACTCAGGTAGACAGTAGTCTCTTCTTTTATAATTACATTGCCACAGTAGTCAGGAAACTCTTCTAGGTGGCACACGTCATCACGAAAGGGTTTTCAGCCAGGAAAAAAGAGGTCGTTGTTCCCCTCTACTCGACACTTATTAGACCCATTATTGTGTACAACGCCCCTTTTGGAATGTACCTCACAAGACATCTGCAACAACTGGAAAGGCCACAAAGTACCTCACAAAGAGGATTATAGGACTCAAACAGATGCCCTACACTGACAGTCGCAAAAAAACTCCAGATTTACTCCGTAGCATAGCTCCTACTCCGAGGTGATCTCTGCCTAACATATAAAGCTATGTCAAAGCCCAGATTGCTCTTTCACTGTTACTATATGTTGGCTTTCTACTTACCCTGGAACACTGAAGAGACTGCTAAACCAACCCCTCTCCCAGTTAATGAATAGAAAATAAAACTAAATAAAATAAGTACTGAGTGCATGATACACATTATCCCTCCTTATTACACAGCTTCAGTATGTCAAGGATGCAGCAGCTGTGCAAACTGCTGCCATCAGCACTGTCCATGACTCATAGGGCAAGCACCAATCATGTACTGGCTGTCCCTATGCACAGCTTCAGTGTGTCAAGGATGCAGCAGCTGTGCAAACTGCTGCCATCAGCACTGTCCATGACTCATAGGGAAAACACCAGTCATGTACTGGCTGTCCCTATGCACAGCTTCAGTATGTCAAGGATGCAGCAGCTGTGCAAACTGCTGCCATCAGCACTGTCCATGACTCATAGGGCAAGCACCAATCATGTACTGGCTGTCCCTATGCACAGCTTCAGTATGTCAAGGATGCAGCAGCTGTGCAAACTGCTGCCATCAGCACTGTCCATGACTCATAGGGCAAGCACCAATCATGTACTGGCTGTCCCTATGCACAGCTTCAGTATGTCAAGGATGCAGCAGCTGTGCAAACTGCTGCCATCAGCACTGTCCATGACTCATAGGGAAAACACCAATCATGTACTGGCTGTCCCTATGCACAGCTTCAGTACGTCAAGGATGAAGCAGCTGTGCAAACTGCTGCAATCAGCACTGTCCATGACTCATAGGGAAAACACCAATCATGTACTGGCTGTCCCTATGCACAGCTTCAGTATGTCAAGGATGAAGCAGTTCTGCAAACTGCTGCCATCAGCACTGACCATGATTCATAGGGCAAGCACCAGTCATGTAATGGCTGTCCCTATGCACAGCTTCAGTATGTCAAGGATGCAGCAGCTGTGCAAACTGCTGCCATCAGCACTGTCCATGACTAATAGGGCAAGCACCAATCATGTACTGGCTGTCCCTACTATGGAACCGAACTATGTAACAATGGTTAGCATTTGTATAATAACAGAAATGTTCTTGTTCTAGTGCTGATGTTTCACACTGCATTACATGGATGAACAGCAACACCAGCACAGACTGCTAATAAAGGTCACATGCACTACTTACATGTAGTAGCACAGTGCTGCCAACCATGCTTCCTCCTAAGGTACAGCCTAAACAGCTACCACAGCCAAAAATTCTCCCTATCCACAACTGTGACTCGGTAATGCTCACACCATTGGAGGTTTTGCTCAAATAACTTTCCTTGTTACAATATAAGTTAATATAGCATTGACCACAAACATAGGTTCATAGGTAGGTACTAGGAAATCAGCCCGAAGGCCTACGTAAGCCTAGCCAACAAGGTTCCCTGGCTTACGCCACCCAAGAAAGTTATTTTCCTGTGCCACTGTCAAGCAGAGACACAAAAGTGATGTCTGGGGTGTATTTCCTATTTCCCATCCACTCATCAAGATTTATCTTGAAGAGTGCTAATGAAGAACTTTGTTTGACATAGATGGGTAGCCTGTTCCAGAGTATGGGAAGTCTCTGGGACAGGAATCTAACATTCCAGCATGTCCTGTTTATTGTGGTGACAAGGTTTAGGTCCCTAGGCCATGTAGCTTAGAGGGATTGGGATTTCTTTAGGTGTAGCATGTCCAACAGCTCTGGGTTTGCCATAGCTTTATATGTTAGGCAGAGATCACCTCGGAGTAAGCGATATGCTACAGAGTTTTTTGAGACTGTCATTGTAGGGCATCTGTTTGAGGCCAATAATCCTCTTTGTGAGGTACTTCTGTGACCTTTCCAGCTGCTGCAGATGTCTTGTGAGGTACATTCCAAAAGGGGCATTGTACTCTATAATGGGTCTAATGAGTGACAAGTACAGGGGGAACAATGACCTCTTTTTTCCTGGATAAGAACCATTTTATGATGAGCTGTGCCATGTAGAAGGACTTTATGACTACTGTGGTGATGTGACTATCAAAGGAAAGACTACTGTCCACATGGGTCCCAAGGTCTCATATCACACATTCAGTGTTAAGTAGACTGCTGTCTATGTAGTAGTTCATGGGTACAGCGTTTTTACCAAAGGGGATGACAATGCACGTTTTGGCATTGAGCTTGAGGCCATGGCTCTGACACCAGGCATCTGTCTCAGCAAGGCCCTTCTGTAGGATTTCCACATCATTTGGGGACTCTACTATGGTTCCTAGTTTGCAGTCATCTGCGAACTTCATTAGCCAGAGGCCTTCTGTGTTAGCCTGTACTTCAGAGAAGTAGATACCGAACAGGACAGGTCCTAGCACTGAACCCTGTGGTACTTCATTTGCCACTGGTTTGAGGTCAGATTTGGAATGTGCAACTTTTACAGTGTGGGTTCTGTCAGTGAGCCAGTTGGCAACCCATTATGTGATGAAGGGATTTATACCTAGTTTATTGAGTTTAGCTATAATCCCAGAATGGGGGATGGTGTCGAAAACCTTAGTGTGGTCAAGATAGTCTGTGTGAGCCACCTTACCCTCATCTATGGCTTTGGTGACTGCCTCAAAGAAGTCGATCAGATTCAGGAGGCATGATCTGCCTTTCACAAACCTGAACTGGCTGGGATCCAGAGTTTGGAGGTTACCAATGTCTTTGTTTATGAGTTCTGTGATGATACGATCCATGGCCTTGCAGACCAGGCTGTCAGGCTAATAGGGCGATAGTTCCCAGGATCAGTGATGGCTCCCCCTTTGTGGAGTGGGATAATTGTTGCTGTACACCATTCTCTATAAGTACTTATATAAGTCACCATCAATAATATTACACATCAGCATATACAAATTATCATATACATCCTTAATTAGTCTATCTAACTGAGAAATAGTTAGAATACTATATGTATTCAAATCTGACAACATAGCACATATACTAGAATAATAATATTCTTGATCTAACAACCCTGCCTCATCAAAATAGTATGTACCCATTGCACATACATAAAAATATTATTAAGAGGCAGGCACTAAGGACTTCTCGTTTAGTAAGTGATGATGAGGTTTTTCAAGAAGTTATTAATGATGTAAAAATAGATTTTGTAGAGAGAGGATACCATCCAAGTGATCTAAAAGCAATACAAGAAATAGAATGTGACAGTTCTGGTCAACCCTACATCAGGAGGGGAAGTCAGATACACAATAAACAAAGAGCTACTGCTACTCTGAGGGTAAATAGGTTAGTAATTCCTTATACGAATAACAATTATAAAGTAACGGAGATAATTAAAAAGAATCGGGGTATGTTACTGTTAGACGAACATATAAAGGAAGTAGTAGGCACAGGTCCGAGATTTAGTTACAAGAACACTAAATCATTGAAACGGATTTTGAGTTATGAGAAAAGTAATAAGAAAGAACTCCATTCCACTAGGAAAGGGACTTTTTCCTGTCACCACTGCAACCAATGGGGTTTTATAGCTAACACCAACAGCTTCATACATCCTGATACACATTTGAAATATGAGTTTCATCATTATACAGATTGTAGGTCAAGAAATGTGGTTTATTTAGCTATATGCCATAAATGCAATAGTTTCTATGTAGGAAAGATGACTAGGACTTTGAGAGAGAGAATAAGAGAACATGTATATAGTAGAGAGAATGAAGGTAATGCAATAGCTAGACATATTATCCACAATGGTATGGCACATAGTTTTAAGTTTTTAGTTTTAGAGTTAATACATCCTACAGTGAGGCTAGGAGATATAGAGAATTATACTGAGAAAGAGGAAGGTAAATGGATCATTAGATTACAAGCTGACAGAGGGCATGGGCTGAATGAGAGGGTTTCTTTGAAACCATTTCTCGTGGACTGTGCTCTGAAACATTGATTCTTAAACCTCATATATTGGCTAATATTTTATTTGTATTATACTAATGTTTTATTTGTATACATGTATGTGTTTTTATGTTGCTATTAGTAAAAGTTAGTATTTATTAGTTAGGTTTATGATGAAACAATATATGTTAGGGATATACACAAGCATTGGCACTTTAAATTCTAAGCAATTTTTACAGTGATTTTATTGGTTGTTTTATATGAGACTCAGTATTTAAATGGAGATTTTACACAAAGAATTTGAAAGTCTGATGAAGCATTTATGGAAACGCGAAAGCGCTTACTTCGTGAAATAAAGAATTATTAAGTTTCTATCCTTTGGGTCTGGTTCGATTGTCATGGAGTACCTTTCATTCTTTGTTTTGGACACATAATAGAACTGCCAATCCATAAAAAAGGACAAATATCACCACAGCAATATATTTAAGGGGTCCCTATTATTTTAGTGAACACAATGAATTCTGTTTAGTTGAACGTCATTACACAAAATGGCAAAATACTGAAAGCACGGAAAAGCAACCTTTTTCCTAGGGAACAGAAATCACTGGGCCGTTTTCTGGACTTTGCCATTTCCTCCACTGTGGTGTGATCTCAGAGTTGGTATATTTAAGTGGGGGTGGGGCGTCAAGTCCCCCACTTTATTTTGTGTTTTGATTTTTTTTTTTTAAACAGATCAGTGATTTTTTTCCCCTGGGGGGAAAAATCACTGATCCATGTGTTTGACATTTTGGGTTTTTGGGGATTGTGGGTTGATTGTATAGCATTCGCAATTCATTGTGTTCACTTTTATAATATAGATCCTATTTAAATCTGTGTGTATGTACCTTTAAGAAACTATCCAAGGGCTTGCACAAGAGTATAAATACTGAGCACATGTGAGCCTGATTGCCATTTTATAGTAAGCTGTTGAGATGTAAGCATGTATGTATGTAAGGTCTGTCTGTTAACCGGTTCATTTATATTTTACAGTGCTGCTATCCATTCTGATGTGTTTCTATGTATTAAAGAATCTAAACAAAATACCCTGCCTACTTATTATCTATGTTAGAGAAAGATGAGTGACATGGTTTTAGAAGTGAGATGTCTAAAAAGGACATGGTGCCAGAAACAGCATGGCTAAAGGGCATGAAGTCAGAGGCGGCATGGCTAAAATTACTTAAGGCACTTGCTTGGAACTGGTAGTATATACAGGAGTGAATCATCCCCCAAAATGTAAAAACTTTGCAAAACAGTTCAGAAATGAATTGCAGATATTAAAACTTGCTCAGCACTATTTCTTATTCCCAAAATATGAAATGAGCCATATAGAACACTCTAAAAGATATTCGGATAAACCAATATGTAAAAATATTGATACAAATATTCAAACTAATATGGAAAATGTTTGAAATAAAGTCTGAATTGCATAAAATGAATAAAGTAAGGGGAAACAACTGCATTTTTGCAAAGCATGTATTTTTCATATTAGGCAAAGATATCCAAGTTATCAGAAGTGTATAAAGTGTTCATATTTGTGCAGTGTTACAGTAAAGTAATTTTGCAAAATATGGCCATTACAGGGCATATTTCACAAAGTGCAGCCATTACCGAGCATATTTCACAAGGTACAGTAATTTGAAGAGTTTATTGTGCATTTGAATGTTATTACAAGCTCATAGAACAGTTTGTTTATACATAATTACAAGGGCCATATTTTCAGTGTATATATACTTTGTGGGCATGGCAGATGGATTTCAAAAATCCAGTGCACTTGTGATTGACAGTAATATTGCAGAGAAGTGCAGTGTTTCAGCAAGAGTATGACATTTTCATACAGGCTGCGTTTTCTGATAAAGATTACCATACAAATGCATTTATTTTACTTAATTTAGCTCAGTCAGAAGACATTGGATGGGAATGTTTATGTATGCACCTACTATCTATACAGGAGAAGGGGGAAAACCATCATATTGTTGTACAGCCTGAATCAAGGGAGGACCTGGAGTGCTAAAAAAGTAAATTTAGAGAAATGTGTAACCCCCAGACAAATGTTACAATGGAAAGACTCTTATTTTACACAAGGGATCAAAAGCCAGGTAAAACATTTGCAGCATACATAACTGACCTGAGAAACAAGGTTAAAATGTGCAAATCTGGTGACTTAAGAGATGAGTTGATAAAGGACAGACTTGTGTGTGGTATAAAAGATGATACTATGAGAAATATGTTTCTTCATGACAGTGATTTAACTTTGAATAAGACCATTGAGATTTGTTAGATATACAAGCTCACAGAAAAGCACACAAGTGACAAAGCTCATGTTGATAGTATGCAGCATGTGGTTAAAAGAAGCAGGCCCAAGCACATGGCAGCAACTGCAGCCCCTGCAGCACTCACTGGTAAACCCCAGAATTTTCTAGAAAATTCCAGAGTTTGCATAGTCTCAGTGAAGCATAAGAATGAGTCAGCAAACTCAAAGTATGGGCTTCAACCTAGTTTTATTGCCAACTGTCATAACTGTGGTGGATGTCATGAATCTAAAAGGGAAAAATGTTTAGCTTTTGGTCAACAATGCCACATATGTAATAAATGGAATAATTTCAAAAGTTTTTTTTAAATCTAGAGGCCCACATTCTTTATTAAAAGGGAACATTTTTAAGAAATGAGTTGATCAATTAGACAGCTGCAACCCTACTCTTTATGTTTTTGGTGTGCCTGCTTGCTGATACATTGTATTTGTTTTTCTGCATTTATTCTGTTATTGCACTTGAAATCTCAGTTTGTTACTTTTAAAATCTGTAATTGTTGCAAATTGTTTCTGTATGCTGTGATAGCCGATTTATAGCATTTAAAAGTGTCTACTGTATCTGTTTCTCCTTGTTTCTGAAAAAAAAAAATATATCTCTTGTTTTTCCCGCCTTACTGAGCTAGAGTAGTCCAGTTTCAGAGTTTGCTGATCCATGGACTTTGTTTGTAGTTCCTGTTACTGATTCTTTGCCTAATTTGGAAGAGAGGAAGTTCCCTTGCTTACCAGTGGGAGTGGGAAGCATTGAGCTGCCTGTTGGTCCAGTTTTGTGAGGTTTCAGCCAGTAACTTGTAGTCTATTGGTCGTTTTGGGCCAGTTCCTAGCTTTTTTCAGCCCCCTGATATAAAACAGGCTAAACGCGCGTTAGCGCGATTTAGCGCGGAGTTGCCACTGTTGCACACTAGAGCAGCGGCGGGTAAACAAGGTTAAACTATTCGGGCCATCTAAATTCCACTCTTCAAATTTTCCCTTAAAACTACCTTCCGTGAGCTGTACTGCTGATCTAACCAGCGTATCCTATAACTGAAAAGTTCATCTCTACTTGATTCCCAAGTAGACTATTCTCTATCTGTAAAGCCTAGCACTTACTCCTACAGTACTTGCACCTTGATAAAGCACTCTTATTATAGATAATACCCCACCAGCCTAAAACCCACATCCCCCGGAGTCCTTTGAAAGTCTCTTTATCTATTACTTCTAGTATGTCGAGGGATCAGTTGCTAGTGTCCTCTCCTGCTCAACTAGTGAACCTGGGAATATTGAGGCAATGTTACAATTGCCTCATGTACACAGACAATCCTCTCCTTCTCCCACAAAACACAAATACATGCGAGAGATGCAACTATACAGCCAAACTGGAGGCTGAGCTCTCTCAACATAGGACTGGCAAGACCAGACAGGAGGAGAAGGAAACCACACACAATACATACCCAGTCACACATAGTACCATCACAACTTCAAATCATACACATAATCACACAAAGACATACTCGGAGGCTCTGATCAAAAATCTACCAAAACAGCAGAGGCCACCAAAGCAGACACCCAAACAACTACCACCTCAGGACCCAACACATGAAACACATAGACCACACAGTCAGAGTGTCAAACAGTCACAGCCCTTAAGGCCAAACACAATGCCAGACACACTTGTCATTGGTGACTCCATAGTCAGACATACTGACGTCCCGCTCACCAGACTGAGTAAGGAGAAGGTCACAGTAAGCTGCCTGTCGGGTGCTAGAATCCACCACATAACGCAAGCATTCAGGTCTCTCAACAGCAGGTACAAGTATGACTCAGTCATTGTCCATGCTGGTGTAAACGACCTGAGATGTACCTCCTTGGACTACATGAAAAGGGACATCGAGGAGCTCTCTGATTATGTAGCCCAGGCAGGTATGACCCTGACCTTGAGCAGTATCCTACCTTCACCTAGAATGATGCCAAAATACAGTGATAAGATGATCAGCTTTAATAATTGGCTTAAATTCTGGTGTCATTCAAAGGGGATCCAATGTCTGTCTGCCTGGGATGACATGCTGGACAAGCCACGCTGCTTCGCAAGGGATGGCTTGCACCTGTCACCCCTGGGCTTCCGGATATTGGCAAAGGCTCTTGCCACCCCCATAGTGCCTTTTTTAGACAAGGCTCAAATTCTAAACCTACCACCCTAGAACACCAAAAAGGAAAAAAACTAAGGGTAATGCTGCTCAGTGCCAGAAGTCTCAATCTCAAGATGCACGCACTCGAGGCCCTTCTCAATATGGAGAACATTGATGTCTGTGCTGTGACAGAAACCTGGTTCAAGGCTCCTGAGAGCACCCCAGCACTAACAGGTTTCACCTCATATCATGCGTTCCGGCCCCAAAATCCGGACAACACCAAGAAAGGAGGGGGGGTGTCCATATTCATAAAGGACAACCACACCTCAAGGGTGGTGGCAATGCACGATGCATCGGAGACCATCCAGGTGCAATTAACCATAGGCAAGACTGCTCTGCAATTTGTAGCATGTTACAGGCCACCCTCTCAAACTCAGGAACCTCATATGGCCTTCCTGAAAACATTGGAGGGGATAAATGTATCTCCAAACACCATCATACTAGGTGACTTCAACTACCCTAATATAGACTGGGAACACTACTCAAGCCCAAACACTCTAACCCAAAGATTCTTGGAGTTCATAAACTCAAATGCCATGGAACAACTAGTCACCATCCCCACAAGAGGAGAAAACATACTTGATCTCATCATCACGAACATGGGATCAAAATGTTCAATACCGGAAGTATACCCCTCACTGGTGAGATCAGATAATTAACTAATCTCGCTGGAGGTCCTCATCCCGCCCCCACCTGAAACAAAAAAGACCACAGTGAAAAACTTCTCAAAAGCCAACTTCACACTTCTAAAAACTAGTGTGGTCTCCTTTAAGGTCCCTGAGCCAGTGGTAAACATTACTCAAACCGCTGAATCACTTACAAATGCCTTCTACCAGCACCTACAGGACTGCATGGATCAGGCAATCCCAAACAAAACTAAGACTCTCTGTACCAAAGGCAAGCGTCCAGTCTGGTTGTCCCCAGCCATAAGCAAGCTCTACAACAAAAGGAGGAAGCTACTACAAGATAGAGCAAAATCCTTGAAGGGTAAGACACCTTTAATCATCATAAGTAAAAAACTAAGAGCCCTCATAAAATCATCCAAGGCAAATTTTGAGAGAAAAATCGCCAAGGACTCAAAAGACAATCATAAGGCCTTCTTTAGCTATGTTAGAAACCTAGGAGGAAACTCCCAGATATGCTCAGAATTAGTTAAAAATGATGTGAAAATTACTGAACCTACACACATTGCCAACATACTGGCTGACAGGTTCAGTGCAAACTTCTCCCCCCCCAAAAGGAGAGATATCTATACCAGAGGATTGTAGCCCCCCAAACATCTCCAATGCCCAGGTGAGAACTGCTCTCACTAAGGCAAAAAACACAGCATCCATGGGACCGGATGGTGTCCCTGGCTGTGTGCTTCATGAACTCAATGAGGAATTAAACCCACAGTTAGGACAGCTGTTCAATCTTAGCCTCACCTCAGGATACGTACCCAAGGAGTGGCGCACGGCGACTGTGGTCCCACTTCATAAGGGCGGTGCCTCCACCGACCCTGGAAATTACCGCCCCATTAGCTTGACAAGCCTTATCTGCAAAGCCATGGAGAGGATCATGATGGAACTCATAAATAAAGACATAGGGAACTTGCAGACTTTGGATCCAACCCAGTTTGGCTTCGTCAAAGGCAGATCCTGCCTCTTAAACTTGGTTGACTTTTTCGAGACAGTCACCAAGGCCATTGATGAGGGAAAGGCAGTCCATACAGCCTACCTTGACCTGGCAAAGGCCTTCGACACAATACCCCACTCAGGAATCATCGAAAAACTCATCAGCTTGAAAGTAAACCCATACATCACAAGATGGGTTGCAAACTGGCTAAGTGACAGAACCCACAGGGTCAGAGTTGCTGGAGCCATGTCAGACTCAAAGCCTGTCACAAGTGGTGTCCCACAGGGCTCAGTCCTGGGTCCACTCTTGTTCAGCATCTACTTTTCTGAAGTACAAGCAGACACAGGAGGGTTATGGCTGACAAAGTTTGCAGATGACTGCAAACTGGGAGCCATAGTTGAAAACACATCTGACACAGATATCCTTCAGAAGGGCCTCACAGAAATGGATAACTGGTGCCAGAGCCATGGCCTAAAGTTAAACGCCAAGAAATGCATAGTCATACCCTTCAGGAAAAACAAGGTTACTCCTAGCTACCATATAGGTGGCAATCCACTGAGCACAGAAGAAGTCATCAGGGATCTGGGGACCCAGGTTGACAGTAGCCTTTTGTTTGACACTCATGTTGCTAAAGTAGTTAGGAAAACCTTCTATATTTCCCACCTGATCATGAAGGGATTCACATCCAGATCAAGGGAGGTCATCGTCCCCCTGTACTCATCACTCATTAGACCTATGATTGAGTACAATGCCCGTTCGAATGTATCTGACCCGACACCTGCTGCAGCTTGAAAGGCCCCAAAAGTTCCTCACCAAAAGGATAAAGGGTCTCAAAAATATGTCTTATGCTGCCCGACTGAAAGAACTCCAGCTCTATTCAGTCTCATACCGCTTGCTCAGAGGTGACCTGTGCCTGACATATAAGGCCATGTCAAACCCAGATTTGATGAATATGCTTCACCTCAAAAAATCTAGATCCCTCAGAACCACAAGGGCAGGAGACTTAAACCTTGACACAGTTATAAATAGAACGTGCTGGAGGGACAGATTCATCACCCAGAGACTCCCTATGCTGTGGAACAAAATCCCGGAACATGTGAGGCAGAGCACCTCACTGGCCTTGTTCAAGAGAAATCTTGACCAGTGGATGGGAGATCGCAGATATACCCCAGGGATTACTTCAGTGTCACTGCTTGACAGAGGCACAGCAAAATAATAGGCATAGTTTTTACTCAAACTAAAGGGGTGGCGAAAGCCACATTACTCATAGTTTTTACTCAAACTAAAGGGGTGGCGAAAGCCACATTACTATGGGCTAGGCTTATAAATGCCCATGGGCAGATAGCCTAGTATGAACCTATGAACCTATGAACCTATAAAACAGTTACTGCAGTAGATTTAAAGGGAAAGAGTGAAGTATTTTGCACTGTTCTGATAAATGGCAAACCCACAGAGCTTAAAGCTGACGCAGGTTCTAAGTGCAATGTTATGTCGGTAGAAAAATTTGCTATAATGTGTCATGGTGAAAGGCTTGATTTGGCAAGGTGTGCAAAGCTTGTTGCTTAGGGAGGTGAAGAAATTCAAACTGAAGGCACAGTATTGCTTTCATGTTACTCTGCTGGAAGAAGCTATGACTTGTTATTCTATGTGGTCAAGAGGCACATACAGTCATTATTAGGGCTGAGAGACAGTTTGAAAATGGAATTGCTTTCTTTTAATAAAGAAGTCCACCAAGTTATCTTGAAAGAACTCTACTCTAATTCTTGTCTACCATAAAGGCTAACTTCTTTATCTTGCTAATACATTATCCAAATCACCCAGAAACACCACAGAATAGCGTGATAATGAGTCTTGATTTTGAAATCATGGAAGTAAGAATTTTTGTCCACACATCTTGATGGACTGAGAGATCATACAGCAACAGATCCAGTTTTACAAAGGTTCAACCACTTTATTAAACAAGGATGGCAGTCAAAGCAATCTAGTTTACCTCAAGAAGTGCAATCTTATTTTCCATACAGAGATGAGATTTTGTCTGACAAAGGTATCATTCTGAAAGGTCTGAAAATAATTGTTCCAAAGTCCTTGCAGTAACAGTACATTACTATCTTGCATCTTGGTCAACCAGGAACTGAGTTTACCAAAAGACGGGTGAGAGACTTAATATTTTGGCCTTTTATGTCACACGACATTGAGAGAGCACTTTCATTTTGTTTCGTATGTAATAGTACAAAACCACATCAACAGAAGGAACCACTTCAGCTAAACCAGATTCTGGAACTACCTTGGTCAACAGTAGCCACTGACATCTTCAAGTGGAATGGTCAGCATTATTTGGTGTTAGTAGACTCTTACTCCAATTGGTTCGAGATTGACTTACTTGTAACCTAGCATCCAGTACTGTCATTACTAAAATGAAGTGTCATTTTCCAGTGCATAGTAGTCCGTACAAAGTTATTTCTGACAATGGCATGCAGTTTAAAAGCCACAAGTTCAAAAGATTTGCTGAGGAATGGGAATTTACTCATGTCACAAGTAGCCCTGAGTGCCCGCAGTCAAATGGTTTGGCAGAACGTGCAGTTCAAAGTGCAAAACAGTTACTAGAGAAGTCAAAATGAGAAAATAATGTTTTCCTGAATCTCTTGAATCTCAGAAATGTTCTGCATGATAAACATCTTGGTTCGCCTGCTCAGAGGCTTCTGTTGAGACAAACCAGAACCACATTACCAGCCAGTAGTCAATTGTTGGTTCCAAGTGTCAAGAACAACAGGTCAGTGAAAACCAATCTGTTCGAGAAGTGTTTAACCCTGAAGTCCTACTACAATAAAACCAGCAAACTGCTCAATTCATTATGAGAAGGAGAAGTGGCAAGGATGCAAATGTTCAAAGGCTATGATGGGACTGGTGTCGTGAAGAATGTTTGTCCAGAGCCGAGATCATACATACTGGAATCACAAGGAGCAGACTTTAGGTGGAATCAGAAGCATTTAATACTGGTGTCTGAGCCTATACAACAGCACATAGTCTGTGAGAAGGATTCTTTATCTCAGAGCAAGTTGTCCAGTGTTACAATTCCAGAGGAAGTTCCAGAGGACATCCCCATTCCTGTGACAAATCCAGAAGTTCCTGATAAAAGTTGTTCACCGAAGACTGTTCCTGTTGCTAAATTTGGTGCAGATTGTTATGTTACAAGATACAGTCATATCTCTAAACCTGTAACAGATACAAAGCAACTTGGATATGAACATTGTGTTTTGTTTCTAATGCTTATAGTAATGCATGCCTAACCCAAATATTGTTTTCACAAAGGGCAATCTTTTGAAGATGGAGCATGTAGATCAATGTGTGTGTATGTACCTTTAACAAGCTATCCAAGGGCTTGCTCAAGTGTATAAATACTGAGCATGTGCAAGCCTGACTGCCATTTTGTAGTAAGCTGTTGAGCTGTAAGCATGTATGTATGTAAGGTCTGTCTGTTAACCAGTTTGTTTATATTTTACAATGGTGTTATCCCTCCTGATGTGTTTCTTTGTATTAAAGCATCTAAATGAAATACCCCACCTGCTTGTCATCTATGTTAGAGAAGGACGAGTGACATTACTGTCAGACCGATATACTGTTATTCTGACAAGCACCATCAATGATCACTTTGACAGTAATTCAGAGAGGGAGAGAGAGAGAGAGAGTTGGTAAAAAGTAAACATATTGCCTGCATCTGTAAACCCTCCAAATGTCAACATACCTACTTCCTCTTCCATATATTTCCCAATTATCTATACATCATAAATAAATAAATAAATAACACTGACCAATTCCATTGCAGTTAAGGTTAGCAATGCTTGTATCTGTGTTAATGGTGTAACCATAGCTTCCAGAAAATGGCTAAAGCCAATTATCTGACAGTTGGCTTTCTAGTTTTGAGTTTAAAAGGCATAGTTTAAACTACTTCCCACATTTATTTTCTAGTGATATCTATAATCATGTATTACAAATCAGCTGATCTACTACTTGAATTATAAAGAAGGTGGATTAAAAATAATCTCATTATAGGTTCATAGGTTCATAAAAAACGTATCAAAAGGAAGGTGCCGGCTTCACAAGTAAACAAACAAAAAGCACCAGTTCCACAACAATGAGGCTCAAAATAAAAGTAGAGGTTTATTAGGGCTCCTGCCAAAACTCAGTAGACACAATCCAATACGCTGTGTAAAATCACATCAAACATTTCGTCAAGCCTTCTTCAGAAAATACAAACACATAAAGCCACTTGTCAGTTGTTTAAATACATTTGAATACAATTAAATCAACCCATACAACCAATGAAATAAAAGGATTAATTAAATACTTAATGATAAATTTAATAAAAGCGATAAAGTGCCATTTACAGTGCCAAAGTGTAACTATAAAACCTATTTGCTAAATGAATAAGCCATATATATTGTCAATTTTAGTACATGCTTATTTGAATCTCATTCAAAGTTAAAATTGAGAGTTATAAACATCATTCATTAAAATTATAAATTATAAATTAAAAATTAGAGAACGTTCCTTTAAGTTACAAGCTGTTAAGTAAACAATACTACACTCTACTGGACAAAATTGATATTGCAAGTTCCTACGTTTAAAAGGAATAAGCAGAAAAATACATGTATAATATGATTTAAAAACTTTTTCTTAAAATACTTCTAAGTTAACATATCATAATTTAGCTGCCCTTAATTTTAAAACAGGTGCTAAAGACACCATGTCATTAATCCCTGGATATTTGTTTGATTCCAGGGTAATCTGCCAAAATAATTCCCTGTACTCCAGTAATGTTTCCCACATTCCCCCTCTCGGGTCAGTGGGTACCACTTCAACCACAAAAAATTCAAAACTAGAACCTTTACAGGTTAATGTGTGTTTGTACAGGGAATTATTGGCGCATGATGTTCTGATATCATATACGTGTTCGTAAATCCTTTGTTTAATTCTTCTTTCACTTTTACCCACATAAAAGGCATTACAGTTTTTACACAAGGCGATGTAAATAATCCCTTTTGTGTTACAGTTAACAAAGGATTCACATAATAAAGTTTTGTTCCTTGCTACTAAGTGGCAGCTGTTTCCTACTTTTAAAAATGAACAATACCTACAGGCACCACATTTGAAAACCCCAACTTTCTTCTTCTTTTTATCAGTAATTCGTTTACAACCAGTCTCAATAATTCCTTTTATGTTGTTACCTTTCTTATAAATAAATTTAATTTCATGTTCAAAAATGTGACCTAGGTCCGATACTTTGGAAAAGTTATCCCATTCCTTTTCAAATATTTTCTTCACTATACTGGATTGACCATCGTAGGTGGTGATGAGACCTGAAACAAAACCATCGTTTGGGTCACCATCCAGGTGTGTTCCCACTCCTACTTCTGACTTACCAAGTATAGGTGCAAATCTAGTTTTTCTCCCCTCCAGGACCTCATTCTTAATGTCCTCAAATAATACATGTGGGTATCCTCTTTGTGTAAACATCTTATACAAGTTTTCACATTCTCTCCTAAAAGTTTCATCATCTGAGGTCATTCTACATATTCGGACTAGTTGCCCTTTCAACACACTTTTTTTCTGGTGAAACGGGTGGGAACTGGAGAAATGCAAGTAAGTATTTGAAAATGTCTCCTTTCTATGTACCTTTGAAACAAAAAGATCATTTGCTTTGGTAATGTTAACATCAAGGTAACATAACACACCAGTGTCAAAATTCGTTGTGAACTGGAGAAAGTGTGTGGTCTCACTGACATATTCAACAAATGTATCAAAATCATCCTTTGTACCTTTCCAGAAGAAACACAAATCGTCAAGGAATCTACAATACAAGGTCCACTTGTCAAGAAACCTAGGAATCAAAATGTATTTGTTCTCCCAGTATGCCATAATAATGTTTGCATATGTAGGTGCACAATGAGACCCCATGGCCACCCCTTTCGTCTGCCTGAAATATTCACCTTCAAAGAATAGAAAATTGTACTTTAAAACAACTTCCATGAAAACTAAAATAGTGGTAAATTCATTTTGGGAAATACTCTTTAAAGGTAACAACATCTCTTCAAACCACTTTAAGCCTGTTTCATGTGGGATACTAGTAAATAGGTCTACCACGTCCAATGTGGCAAATCCTGTTGTATCCTTATACATAGAGGTTTCTATTTTCCTAAGAAAATCCCATGAGTCTTTTAAAATATTCTTGTTCTCATTTACCAAGTGTTTAATTTTCACATCTATGTATTTAGCAAGGGGTGCAGTTATAGATCCTTCAGAGGAGACAATACCTCTAAGAGGTGGGTCGTTTAGATCTTTGTGCACCTTCGGAATCCCAAAAATGCAAGGTATTTTAGGTTTTGATACTGACAGAAAATTAAAGGTTTTTTGGTCAATAGATCCCTCTAGTAGTAGGTCCTGCAATATTCCCCTTATCCTACTATATGCAATGTGTATTTCATTCAAAGAGGTCCTACTGTATTTGTCTGTGTTGTTCAAAATATTTAACATTTTTCCTTCATACACAAAACGATCCATAAAAACAACGCCCCCACCTTTGTCAGGTTTCATAACCCTAATAGATCCATCCTTGCTCACAGTTTCCAAAATTTTCTCTTCGTTGTCAGATAAATTAGGACGGACGTAGTGCTGTGATAAAGACTTCCTCAATTCATGTTCAATTTTTAATTCAAAGTTTCTTAACTGGGGGTGTAAAGGGGGGTTAAATGTACTCTTACGTCTTAGTTCATCAGATGTGCCTGTAGTACTGTTACCCTTAAAAAATATTTCCAAGTTTTTCTTTCTGGTAAAGAGTTTTATATCCACTAGTAGTTTAAACAAATTAGTCCTACGTTGTGGTATAAACCCAAAACCTTTTGAAAAAACTTCAAAATGTGTGGTAGTGAGTGTAGTATTTGAGTAATTAAATATGTTAAAATCATTGTATGTCCATTTTTTACCTTCATTCAATATCCCTAGTATCGGTTCCACTGTTCGTGCCTCCAAAATGGGTGCCCCCCCCCTCCGTGTGTAGTTTTTTGAATTGTAATCTACAGGGTCCTTCTGCATCAATCTCTCAGATCTACGTAAGGGGGGAAACTCTTCTACATCAATGTCATCGTCTAAATGTGTAGGACTGCTTGGTAATACATCTTGCTCATTTACATTTTGCAAATCTAAGTTAACCCTCTTATTCCAAAACTTAGGTTTAGGGTATTGTACCTTATTTTTATATTCATAAATGTCTCTCTCAATTTTACCAAATTTCCTATTCTGTACTTCTATACAATGAGATTCAATATCTTTAAGCAATGTTTTGTACTTAACTTTGTTTTCTTCCACAGTGAACAAAAGATCATTAATAACTGCCTTGTTAATTTCTTCTATTGTGTTAGACAGTTTAGACATTTCATTTTCATTATTCAAAATTATGGCCTCCATAATTGCAAAACCACAATTATCAAATGCTTTTAACAAATTGTTATAAAATTCAGTTCCTTCGTATACATTATTTGGGTACTTGCTTACCCTTAAACCTTTAGGCACTATTTCTAATTTTAAACAGTGCCTAAGGTATGCATTATCCATCTCAAACATCTTGTACTTCTTTAAATAAAAGTGCAGTTCATTAGTCATACTGTTGTAGTTTCCTTTAACAGTAGTAGCACTCTTTTTGTTTGAGAAATCAAACTTGCCGTTTAAAATATCACTAAATAAACTATCAGTACCTTGATTAGACCATTGTCTACTAGTAATATTGTTCGTTTTACTAGCAGCACGCCGTTGTGGCAAAGGACGTCTGTCCTGCGTCTCCTCGAATGAGAAACATGGAAATTCATTCAACAAGTCCAAATTTGTAGCATCCTGTTCATTTGCGTTGTTCTCCCTGCTGTCAGTGTGCTCGGCCGTGTCCCCAGTGGGAGCCGTGCGCTTCAGAGCTTCCTGATTCCCGGGCAGTGTGATGGAG
Source organism: Protopterus annectens (assembly GCF_019279795.1). NCBI lineage: Eukaryota > Metazoa > Chordata > Ceratodontiformes > Protopteridae > Protopterus > Protopterus annectens. The sequence continues at coordinate 1,192,119,295 of NC_056737.1, forward strand.
TTTAAAAACGTCGCCACGGATTGGCTGACAGGCGTCAGGAGACCAACTAGCTGAGTAAGCTGTCCAACAAGCTTACGTAGCTCACCAATTTCGTTTCTTCTACCCTCACCTTCTTGAGCACTCGTCGTTGAGGCATCCATGCTGTACAAAAAACGTATCAAAAGGAAGGTGCCGGCTGCACAAGTAAACAAACAAAAAGCACCAGTTCCACAACAATGAGGCTCAAAATAAAAGTAGAGGTTTATTAGGGCTCCTGCCAAAACTCAGTAGACACAATCCAATACGCTGTGTAAAATCACATCAAACGTTTCGTCAAGCCTTCTTCAGAAAATACAAACACATAAAGCCACTTGTCAGTTGTTTAAATACATTTGAATACAATTAAATCAACCCATACAACCAATGAAATAAAAGGATTAATTAAATACTTAATGATAAATTTAATAAAAGCGATAAAGTGCCATTTACAGTGCCAAAGTGTAACTATAAAACCTATTTGCTAAATGAATAAGCCATATATATTGTCAATTTTAGTACATGCTTATTTGAATCTCATTCAAAGTTAAAATTGAGAGTTATAAACATCATTCATTAAAAATTATAAATTATAAATTAAAAATTAAAAAACGTTCCTTTAAGTTACAAGCTGTTAAGTAAACAATACTACACTCTACTGGTCAAAATTGATATTGCAACTTCCTACGTTTAAAAGGAATAAGCAGAAAAAATACATGTATAATATGATTTAAAAACTTTTTCTTAAAATACTTCTAAGTTAACATATCATAATTTAGCTGCCCTTAATTTTAAAACAGGTGCTAAAGACACCATGTCATTAATCCCTGGATATTTGTTTGATTCCAGGGTAATCTGCCAAAATAATTCCCTGTACTCCAGTAATGTTTCCCACATTCCCCCTCTCGGGTCAGTGGGTACCACTTCAACCACAAAAAATTCAAAACTAGAACCTTTACAGGTTAATGTGTGTTTGTACAGGGAATTATTGGCGCATGATGTTCTGATATCATATACGTGTTCGTAAATCCTTTGTTTAATTCTTCTTTCACTTCATAGGTTCATAGGTTCATAGGTTTATACTAGGCTATCTGCCCTAAGGCATTTATAAGCCTAGCCCAACTTTTTGTGGCTTACGCCACCCCTTATATGAAAAAATACTGTGCCCATTAGTTTGTTGTGCCTCTGTCCAGCAGTGACACAGAGATGATTCCCAGGGTAAACCTACGATCTCCCATCCACAGGTCTAGATTTCTCTTGAACAGAGTCAGCGAGGTGCTCTGCCTCACATGGACCGGGATTTTATTCCACAGCATAGGGAGTCTCTGAGTGATAAATCTATCCCTCCAGCACGTCCTATTTATATCCGTGCTAAGGTTTAAGTCGCTTGCTCTAGTGGTTTTGGTGGATTTGGATTTTTTGAGGTGGAGCATGTCCATTAATTCCGGGTTGGACATGGCCTTGTATGTCAGGCACGTCACCTCTGAGCAGATGGTATGCGACTGAATAGAGCTGGAGTTTCTTCAATCTGGCAGCATATGACAGATTTTGGAGTCCCTTTATCCTTTTGGTGAGGAACTTTTGGGGTCTCTCCAATTGCTGCAGATGTCGGGTGAGATACATCCCGAATGGGGCATTCTACTCGATCATTGGTCTGATAAGTGAAGAGTACAGGGGAACAATGACCTCACTAGATCTGGATGTGAATCCCTTCATGATCAGGTGGGCAATGTAGAAGGTCTTTCTAACCACTTTAGCAATGTGAGTGTCGAAAGAAAGGCCACTGTCAACCTGGGTCCCCAGGTCCCTGATAACCTCTTCTGTGCTTAGTGGATTGCCACCTATATGGTAGCTTGGGGTTACCTTGTTTTTCCCGAAGGGTATGACTATACATTTTTTGGCGTTTAACTTCAAGCCATGGCTCTGGCACCAGCTATCTGTTTCCGTGAGTCCCTTCTGAAGGATATCCGTGTCCGATGCACTTTCCACTATGGCGCCCAGTTTGCAGTTGTCTGCAAACTTTGTCAGCCAAAGTCCTCCCATGTTGGCCTGTACTTCTGAGAAGTAGATGCCAAACAATAGGGGCCAAGGACCGAGCCCTGTGGGACACCACTTGTGACCGGCTTGGAGTCTGACACAGCGCCAGCAACTCTAACCCTGTGGGTTCTGTCCTTAAGCCAGTTTGCAACCCATCTTGTGACATATGGGTTTACATTTAAGCTGGTAAGTTTTTCTACAATACCCGAGTGGGGTATTGTGTCGAAAGCCTTTGCAAGGTCAAGGTAGGCTGTATGGACTGCCTTTCCTCATCAATGGCCTTGGTGACTGTTTCAAGAAGTCGACCAAGTTCAAAAGGCATGATCTTCCCTTGACAAAGCCAAACTGGGTCGGGTCCAATGTCTGCAAGTCCCCTATATCTTTGTTTATGAGCTCCATTATGATCCTCTCCATAGCTTTGCAGACTAGACTTGTTAAGCTTATGGGGCGGTAATTACCAGGGTCCGTAGAGGCACTGCCTTTGTGGAGTGGGACCACAGTTGCCGTACGCCACTCCTTGGGCACGTATCCTGTGGTAAGGCTGAGATTAAACAGCTGCCTTACGTGCAGGTTTAATTCCTCATTTAGCTCGTGTAGCACACAGCCAGGGACACCATCCGGTCCCATTGATGCTGTGTTTTTAGCTTTAGAGAGAGCAGCTTTCACCTGCGCATTTGAGATATCCGGGAGGCTACACTCGGCTGGGATAGTTATCTCTCCTTTAGGGGGGGAGAGGGGGGTGAAGTTTGCACTGAACCTGTCTGCCAGTATGTTGGCAATGTCTGTGGGTTCAGTGATTTTTGTATCATTTTGGACTAATTCTGAGCATATCTGGGAGTTTCCACCCAGGTTCCTAACACAGCTGAAAAAGGCCTTATGATTGTCCTTTGAATCCATGGCAATTTTTCTCTCAAAATTGGCCTTAGTTGATTTTATGAGTGCTCGTATTTTTTACTAATAATGATCAGGGTGACTTCCCTTTTATGGATTTTGTTCTATCATGTAATAGCTTTCTCCTCTTATTGTAAAGTTTGTTAATGGCTGGGGTCCACCAGACTGGACGTTTGCCCTTTGTGGAAAGAGTCTTGGTTTTATTTGGGATTGCCTGATCCATGCAGTCCTGGAGGTGTTCATAGAAGGCATTTGTAAGGGCTTCCGCAGCTTGGGTTGTGGTTTCCTCTGGCTCAGGGGCCTTGAAGGATACCACACCAGTCTTGAGTAGTGTGAAGTTTGCTTTAGAGAAGTTCTTCACTATGGTCTTTTTGTTTGGGGTGGGGGCGGGATGTGGATTTCCAGTGAGATTAGTTTATGATCAGATCTCACCAATGAGGGATATACTTCGGTGTGGAGCATTTTGTCCCCATGTTTGTGACAATGAGATCTAGTATATTTTCTCCTCTCGTGGGAACAGTGACTAGCTGTTCCATGGCATTTGAATTTATGAACTCCAGGAACCGTTGGGCTAGAAAGTTAGGGCTTGAGTAATGTTCCCAGTCTATATTCGGGTAGTTGAAGTCACCCAATATGATGGTGTTTGGAGATACATTTATACCCTCCAGTTTCTTCAGGAAGGCTGTGTGGGGTTCCTGAGTTTGAGAGGGTGGCCTGTAGCATGCTACAATTTGTAGAGCAGTTTTGCCTATGGTTAGTTGCACCTGGATGGTTTCCGAGCTTTGCGTTGCCACCAACCTGGAGGTGTGAGTATCCTTTATGAATATGGATACACCCTCCTTTTGTGGTGTGGTCCGGGTTTTGGGGCGAACGCATGATATGAGGTAAAACCTAATAGTGCCGGGTGCTCTCAGGAGCCTTGAACCAGGTTTCAGTTACAGCACAGACATCGATGTTCTCCATACTGAGAAGGGCCTCGAGTGCGTGCATTTTGAGATTTAGACTTCTGGCATTGAGCAGCATTACCCTCAGTTTCTTCCCATTTTTGTTTTCTAGGGTATAGGTTTAGAATTTGAGCCTTGCCTAAAAAAGGCACTATGGGGGTGGCAAGAGCCTTAGCCAATATCCGGAATCCCAGGGGTGACAGGTGCAAGCCGTCCCTTGCGAAGCAGCGTGGCTTGTCAACCATGTCATCCCAGGCAGACAGACACTGGATCCCCTTTGAATGACACCAGACATTAAGCCAATTGTTAAAGCTGATCATCTTGTCTCTATATTGTGGCATCATTCTTGGTGAAGGAAGGATACTGCTCAGGGTTAGGGTCATACCTGCCTGGGCTACATAATCAGAGAGCTCCTCTATGTCTCTTTTATGTAGTCCAGGGAGGTACGTCTCAGGTCGTTCACACCAGCATGGACAATGACTGTGTCATATTTGTACTTGCCGTGGAGTGACCCGAGTGCTTGTGTTATGTGGCGGATTCTAGCGCCCGATAGGCAGCTTACAGTGACCCTCTCCTTGTTCAGCCTGGTGAGTGGGACGTCAGTGTGTCTGACTATGGAGTCACCTATGACAAGTATGTCTGGTGTTGTATTTGGCCTTAAGGGCTGTGACTGCTTTGCACACTGCTTTTGTGGTTTATGTGTTGCTTGTGGGGTGTCTTGAGGTAGCAGTTGTTTGGGTGTCTGCTTTGGAGGCCTCTGCTGTTTAGGTAAATTTTTACTCAGAGCCTCCGAGTATGTCTTTGTGTGTTTATGTGTTTGATTCAGTGAAGTGGTAGCATTATGTGAGGCTGGTTTTGTGGTGTGTGTAGTTGCCTTCTCCTCCTGTCTGGTCTTGCCAGTCCTGAGTTGAGAGAGCTCAGCCTCCAGTTTGGCTAAATAGCTGCATCTCTCGCAAGTATTTGTGTTATGTGGGAGGAGGAGAGGGTTGTCTGTGTACATGAGGCGGTTATAACATTGCCTCAAGATTCCCAGATTCACCAGCTGGACCGGAGAGGAGATTGACAACTGACCTTTGGACATGCTAGAATAATATTGGGAAATCCTTAATTGAAAACAAGGGCCAGTGGGGAGTGAGGGTGTAGTGCTTTTAATTTTTAGTGCTGACTTATATAATTGCTTTAGTGAGCAAGTGCCAGGTAACTTGAGTGCAATGTGTTACAAGTAACTAAATGCAAAAACGACAAACAGTAACTTTCTTTCAAGTGAAACAAGGAAATAAGTACAGTAAGCAATGCAGATATCACTAGTGATCCACAGAAGCGCTGAGAAGTTGCGTATTAGGTGGAATTAGCTTCCAGGGAAATAACAAGCAAACAAACAACAAGCATATAAACAAAGCTAGATTCAGTAGGCCTGGATCTAGTCTATGCTAGAGCAAACAAGGTGAACCAATTTCAGTAAGATACAGTTCAAATATTCAGGCACTATAAACCTTTAACCAGAAAATTCCCAGCTCAGAAGGGCAGAGTCCAGCCTCTTCTCCCACAAGAGTGCAGACCACGAACCTTCTTAATGTAAAATAACTGGCCTGAAGCCCAAGTGCCTAAACCAGAACTAATACACTTGGACACTGGGCTCTCAATCAGCAGTTCCCAACTTAGAAGGATGAAAGCTACCTGTCCTGCCACCACAGTGCTTGCCACAAACCTTCCTAATGTAAAACAACTGGTCTGAAGCCCAAGTGCTTAATCCAAAAGACTTGAATGATAGCTACACTTTAATCAAGTTACAACCAAGCAGTAATAAATACCATTGAATACTTTAGAGAATGTCTGGATTAGTGCTCAAGTTACACAAACAAAGCTAGATCCAGCAGGCCCGAATCCAGTCTATGCCACAGCAAACAAGGCGCACCAACTTCAGTAAGAAAAAGTTCAGATATGCATGCACTATAAGCCTTTAACCAGAAATTCCCAGCTCAGAAGGGTAGAGTCCAGCCTCTCCTCCCACAAGAGTGCAGACCACGAACCCTCTTAATGTAAAATAACTGGCTTGAAAGCCCAAGTGCTTAAACCAGAATTAATACACTTTTAGAGTAACAGACACTGAGCCCTCAATCAGCAGTTCTCAACCTAGAAGGATGTAAGCTACCTGTTCTGCCACAACAGTGCAGACCACAAACCCTCTCAGTGCAAAACAACTAACTGGTCCGAAGCCCAAGTGTTTAAACCAAAAGGCGTAGAATGAGTTACACCAAGCAGTAATAAATACAATTGAGTATTTTAAGATGATGCAAAAGTAAAAAGAAGTAGGTAAAAACACAAGTACAGTAAAAGCAGATGAATTTTTTTTTTTTTTCTGAACAAGTGCTGAGATCAAAGAAACAGATTTGAGTGCTGCAACTAGAAAACTGGCTAGTTATAAGGAAAAAAAACAAGCTAGAAGGCTTCCCTCAAACACAGAAGGGCTTGGGGGCTCAGAAGCCTACAAATAGTCTGTACCACTTAACAAGAAAGGCAGGAAATAAGCTTAATTTTTTTTTTTCTATTTCCCAGATGCTCTATTTGTACACAGTTGGAGTGCCTGAAATCAGAATATGATCTCACTGCACTCAGTTGAGTGAGCAAATGAGATGGGCCCAGAGGCAGGCTGAGGGGCGGGCAGTTTCAATGCCACTAAGATTAACACCAAAACAAAAACAGGGCGGGTGGGTGGGAATAACTGAAGAGAAGAATAACTTCAGTTAAAAATTCCTTCAACACTCCTTCATACACAGTTTAAATCAATTTAAATACTGTATTTTTTTTAAAAAAAGTGCAGAAAAAGGTACTTAAATTCTCTTATACGTCCAGTTGAATATAACCAAGTTCTTAGCTGGCCAAGCTGAAGTTTTAAAGCAGGAATTATTTCACATGCACCAGTTTAAATATGCAAGGACAGGAAATCAAAGAATGTGGCTACCCCCACACCTGTAATTACTAGCAAATAACAAAATTCAGCCAACACTAGCTTCAGTTCAAGTTACTGAAGAGCAGAATAACTTCAGTTAAAAATTCTTTCAACACTCCTTCATACACAGTTTAAATCAATTTAAATACTGTATTTTAAAAAAAAAAAAGTGCAGAAAAAGGTACTTAAATTCTCTTATACGTCCAGTTGAATATAACCAAGTTCTTAGCTGGCCAAGCTGAAGTTTTAAAGCAGGAATTATTTCACATGCACCAGTTTAAATATGCAAGGACAGGAAATCAAAGAATGTGGCTACCCCACACCTGTAATTACTAGCAAATAACAAAATTCAGCCAACACTAGCTTCAGTTCAAGTTACTGAAGAGCAGAATAACTTCAGTTAAAAATTCTTTCAACACTCCTTCATACACAGTTTAAATCAATTTAAATACTGTATTTTTTTAAAAAAAAAGTGCAGAAAAAGGTACTTAAATTCTCTTATACGTCCAGTTGAATATAACCAAGTTCTTAGCTGGCCAAGCTGAAGTTTTAAAGCAGGAATTATTTCACATGCACCAGTTTAAATATGCAAGGACAGGAAATCAAAGAATGTGGCTACCCCCACACCTGTAATTACTAGCAAATAACAAAATTCAGCCAACACTAGCTTCAGTTCAAGTTACTGAAGAGCAGAATAACTTCAGTTAAAAATTCCTTCAACACTCCTTCATACACAGTTTAAATCAATTTAAATATTGTATTTTTTAAAAAAAAAGTGCAGAAAAAGGTACTTAAATTCTCTTATACGTCCAGTTGAATATAACCAAGTTCTTAGCTGGCCAAGATGAAGTTTTAAAGCAGGAATTATTTCACATGCACCAGTTTAAATATGCAAGGACAGGAAATCAAAGAATGTGGCTACCCCACACCTGTAATTACTAGCAAATAACAAAATTCAGCCAACACTAGCTTCAGTTCAAGTTACTGAAGAGCAGAATAACTTCAGTTAAAAATTCCTTCAACACTCCTTCATACACAGTTTAAATCAATTTAAATACTGTATTTTTTAAAAAAAAGTGCAGAAAAAGGTACTTAAATTCTCTTATACGTCCAGTTGAATATAACCAAGTTCTTAGCTGGCCAAGCTGAAGTTTTAAAGCAGGAATTATTTCACATGCACCAGTTTAAATATGCAAGGACAGGAAATCAAAGAATGTGGCTACCCCCACACCTGTAATTACTAGCAAATAACAAAATTCAGCCAACACTAGCTTCAGTTCAAGTTACTGAAGAGCAGAATAACTTCAGTTAAAAATTCCTTCAACACTCCTTCATACACAGTTTAAATCAATTTAAATACTGTATTTTTTATAAAAAAAAGTGCAGAAAAAGGTACTTAAATTCTCTTATACGTCCAGTTGAATATAATCAAGTTCTTAGCTGGCCAAGCTGAAGTTTTAAAGCAGGAATTATTTCACATGCACCAGTTTAAATATGCAAGGACAGGAAATCAAAGAATGTGGCTACCCCCACACCTGTAATTACTAGCAAATAACAAAATTCAGCCAACACTAGCTTCAGTTCAAGTTACTGAAGAGCAGAATAACTTCAGTTAAAAATTCCTTCAACACTCCTTCATACACAGTTTAAATCAATTTAAATACTGTATTTTTTTTAAAAAAAAGTGCAGAAAAAGGTACTTAAATTCTCTTATACGTCCAGTTGAATATAACCAAGTTCTTAGCTGGCCAAGCTGAAGTTTTAAAGCAGGAATTATTTCACATGCACCAGTTTAAATATGCAAGGACAGGAAATCAAAGAATGTGGCTACCCCCACACCTGTAATTACTAGCAAATAACAAAATTCAGCCAACACTAGCTTCAGTTCAAGTTACTGAAGAGCAGAATAACTTCAGTTAAAAATTCCTTCAACACTCCTTCATACACAGTTTAAATCAATTTAAATACTGTATTTTTAAAAAAAAAGTGCAGAAAAAGGTACTTAAATTCTCTTATACGTCCAGTTGAATATAACCAAGTTCTTAGCTGGCCAAGCTGAAGTTTTAAAGCAGGAATTATTTCACATGCACCAGTTTAAATATGCAAGGACAGGAAATCAAAGAATGTGGCTACCCCCACACCTGTAATTACTAGCAAATAACAAAATTCAGCCAACACTAGCTTCAGTTCAAGTTACTGAAGAGCAGAATAACTTCAGTTAAAAATTCTTTCAACACTCCTTCATACACAGTTTAAATCAATTTAAATACTGTATTTTTTTTAAAAAAAGTGCAGAAAAAGGTACTTAAATTCTCTTATACGTCCAGTTGAATATAACCAAGTTCTTAGCTGGCCAAGCTGAAGTTTTAAAGCAGGAATTATTTCACATGCACCAGTTTAAATATGCAAGGACAGGAAATCAAAGAATGTGGCTACCCCACACCTGTAATTACTAGCAAATAACAAAATTCAGCCAACACTAGCTTCAGTTCAAGTTACTGAAGAGCAGAATAACTTCAGTTAAAAATTCCTTCAACACTCCTTCATACACAGTTTAAATCAATTTAAATACTGTATTTTTAAAAAAAAAGTGCAGAAAAAGGTACTTAAATTCTCTTATACGTCCAGTTGAATATAACCAAGTTCTTAGCTGGCCAAGCTGAAGTTTTAAAGCAGGAATTATTTCACATGCACCAGTTTAAATATGCAAGGACAGGAAATCAAAGAATGTGGCTACCCCACACCTGTAATTACTAGCAAATAACAAAATTCAGCCAACACTAGCTTCAGTTCAAGTTACTGAAGAGCAGAATAACTTCAGTTAAAAATTCCTTCAACACTCCTTCATACACAGTTTAAATCAATTTAAATACTGTATTTTTTAAAAAAAGTGCAGAAAAAGGTACTTAAATTCTCTTATACGTCCAGTTGAATATAACCAAGTTCTTAGCTGGCCAAGATGAAGTTTTAAAGCAGGAATTATTTCACATGCACCAGTTTAAATATGCAAGGACAGGAAATCAAAGAATGTGGCTACCCCACACCTGTAATTACTAGCAAATAACAAAATTCAGCCAACACTAGCTTCAGTTCAAGTTACTGAAGAGCAGAATAACTTCAGTTAAAAATTCCTTCAACACTCCTTCATACACAGTTTAAATCAATTTAAATACTGTATTTTTTAAAAAAGTGCAGAAAAAGGTACTTAAATTCTCTTATACGTCCAGTTGAATATAACCAAGTTCTTAGCTGGCCAAGCTGAAGTTTTAAAGCAGGAATTATTTCACATGCACCAGTTTAAATATGCAAGGACAGGAAATCAAAGAATGTGGCTACCCCCACACCTGTAATTACTAGCAAATAACAAAATTCAGCCAACACTAGCTTCAGTTCAAGTTACTGAAGAGCAGAATAACTTCAGTTAAAAATTCCTTCAACACTCCTTCATACACAGTTTAAATCAATTTAAATACTGTATTTTTAAAAAAAAGTGCAGAAAAAGGTACTTAAATTCTCTTATACGTCCAGTTGAATATAACCAAGTTCTTAGCTGGCCAAGCTGAAGTTTTAAAGCAGGAATTATTTCACATGCACCAGTTTAAATATGCAAGGACAGGAAATCAAAGAATGTGGCTACCCCCACACCTGTAATTACTAGCAAATAACAAAATTCAGCCAACACTAGCTTCAGTTCAAGTTACTGAAGAGCAGAATAACTTCAGTTAAAAATTCCTTCAACACTCCTTCATACACAGTTTAAATCAATTTAAATACTGTATTTTTTTTAAAAAAAAGTGCAGAAAAAGGTACTTAAATTCTCTTATACGTCCAGTTGAATATAACCAAGTTCTTAGCTGGCCAAGCTGAAGTTTTAAAGCAGGAATTATTTCACATGCACCAGTTTAAATATGCAAGGACAGGAAATCAAAGAATGTGGCTACCCCCACACCTGTAATTACTAGCAAATAACAAAATTCAGCCAACACTAGCTTCAGTTCAAGTTACTGAAGAGCAGAATAACTTCAGTTAAAAATTCCTTCAACACTCCTTCATACACAGTTTAAATCAATTTAAATACTGTATTTTTTAAAAAAGTGCAGAAAAAGGTACTTAAATTCTCTTATACGTCCAGTTGAATATAACCAAGTTCTTAGCTGGCCAAGCTGAAGTTTTAAAGCAGGAATTATTTCAAATGCACCAGTTTAAATATGCAAGGACAGGAAATCAAAGAATGTGGCTACCCCCACACCTGTAATTACTAGCAAATAACAAAATTCAGCCAACACTAGCTTCAGTTCAAGTTACTGAAGAGCAGAATAACTTCAGTTAAAAATTCCTTCAACACTCCTTCATACACAGTTTAAATCAATTTAAATACTGTATTTTTTTTTAAAAAAAGTGCAGAAAAAGGTACTTAAATTCTCTTATACGTCCAGTTGAATATAACCAAGTTCTTAGCTGGCCAAGATGAAGTTTTAAAGCAGGAATTATTTCACATGCACCAGTTTAAATATGCAAGGACAGGAAATCAAAGAATGTGGCTACCCCCACACCTGTAATTACTAGCAAATAACAAAATTCAGCCAACACTAGCTTCAGTTCAAGTTACTGAAGAGCAGAATAACTTCAGTTAAAAATTCCTTCAACACTCCTTCATACACAGTTTAAATCAATTTAAATACTGTATTTTTTTAAAAAAGTGCAGAAAAAGGTACTTAAATTCTCTTATACTTCCAGTTGAATATAACCAAGTTCTTAGCTGGCCAAGCTGAAGTTTTAAAGCAGGAATTATTTCACATGCACCAGTTTAAATATGCAAGGACAGGAAATCAAAGAATGTGGCTACCCCACACCTGTAATTACTAGCAAATAACAAAATTCAGCCAACACTAGCTTCAGTTCAAGTTACTGAAGAGCAGAATAACTTCAGTTAAAAATTCCTTCAACACTCCTTCATACACAGTTTAAATCAATTTAAATACTGTATTTTTTAAAAAAAAAGTGCAGAAAAAGGTACTTAAATTCTCTTATACGTCCAGTTGAATATAACCAAGTTCTTAGCTGGCCAAGCTGAAGTTTTAAAGCAGGAATTATTTCACATGCACCAGTTTAAATATGCAAGGACAGGAAATCAAAGAATGTGGCTACCCCCACACCTGTAATTACTAGCAAATAACAAAATTCAGCCAACACTAGCTTCAGTTCAAGTTACTGAAGAGCAGAATAACTTCAGTTAAAAATTCCTTCAACACTCCTTCATACACAGTTTAAATCAATTTAAATACTGTATTTTTTTAAAAAAGTGCAGAAAAAGGTACTTAAATTCTCTTATACGTCCAGTTGAATATAACCAAGTTCTTAGCTGGCCAAGCTGAAGTTTTAAAGCAGGAATTATTTCACATGCACCAGTTTAAATATGCAAGGACAGGAAATCAAAGAATGTGGCTACCCCCACACCTGTAATTACTAGCAAATAACAAAATTCAGCCAACACTAGCTTCAGTTCAAGTTACTGAAGAGCTGAATAACTTCAGTTAAAAATTCCTTCAACACTCCTTCATACACAGTTTAAATCAATTTAAATACTGTATTTTTTAAAAAAAGTGCAGAAAAAGGTACTTAAATTCTCTTATACGTCCAGTTGAATATAACCAAGTTTTTAGCTGGCCAAGCTGAAGTTTTAAAGCAGGAATTATTTCACATGCACCAGTTTAAATATGCAAGGACAGGAAATCAAAGAATGTGGCTACCCCCACACCTGTAATTACTAGCAAATAACAAAATTCAGCCAACACTTGCTTCAGTTCAAGTTACTGAAGAGCAGAATAACTTCAGTTAAAAATTCCTTCAACACTCCTTCATACACAGTTTAAATCAATTTAAATACTGTATTTTTTAAAAAAAAAAAGTGCATAAAAAATTACTTAAATTCTCTTATACGTCCAGTTGAATATAACCAAGTTCTTAGCTGGCCAAGCTGAAGTTTTAAAGCAGGAATTATTTCACATGCACCAGTTTAAATATGCAAGGACAGGAAATCAAAGAATGTGGCTACCCCCACACCTGTAATTACTAGCAAATAACAAAATTCAGCCAACACTAGCTTCAGTTCAAGTTACTGAAGAGCAGAATAACTTCAGTTAAAAATTCCTTCAACACTCCTTCATACACAGTTTAAATCAATTTAAATACTGTATTTAAAAAAAAAAAAAGTGCAGAAAAAGGTACTTAAATTCTCTTATACGTCCAGTTGAATATAACCAAGTTCTTAGCTGGCCAAGCTGAAGTTTTAAAGCAAAAAAGTGCAGAAAAAGGTACTTAAATTCTCTTATACGTCCAGTTGAATATAACCAAGTTCTTAGCTGGCCAAGCTGAAGTTTTAAAGCAGGAATTATTTCACATGCACCAGTTTAAATATGCAAGGACAGGAAATCAAAGAATGTGGCTACCCCCACACCTGTAATTACTAGCAAATAACAAAATTCAGCCAACACTAGCTTCAGTTCAAGTTACTGAAGAGCAGAATAACTTCAGTTAAAAATTCCTTCAACACTCCTTCATACACAGTTTAAATAATTTTAAATACTGTATTTTAAAAAAAAAAGTGCAGAAAAAGGTACTTAAATTCTCTTATACGTCCAGTTGAATATAACCAAGTTCTTAGCTGGCCAAGCTGAAGTTTTAAAGCAGGAATTATTTCACATGCACCAGTTTAAATATGCAAGGACAGGAAATCAAATAATGTGGCTACCCCACACCTGTAATTACTAGCAAATAACAAAATTCAGCCAACACTAGCTTCAGTTCAAGTTACTGAAGAGCAGAATAACTTCAGTTAAAAATTCCTTCAACACTCCTTCATACACAGTTTAAATCAATTTAAATACTGTATTTTTTTAAAAAAAGTGCAGAAAAAGGTACTTAAATTCTCTTATACATCCAGTTGAATATAACCAAGTTCTTAGCTGGCCAAGCTGAAGTTTTAAAGCCTAAGGTTCACAGGTTCATAGGTTCATAGGTTCATAGGTTCACAGGTTCACAGGTTCACAGGTTCATAGGTTCACAGGTTCACAGGTTCATAGGTTCATAGGTTCACAGGTTCATAGGTTCACAGGTTCATAGTTTCACAGGTTCATAGATTCATAGGTTCATAGGCTCACAGGTTCATAGGGTCACAGGTTCATAGGTTCATAGGGTTCATAGGTTTACAGGTTTACAGGTTCATAGCTTCATAGGTTCATAGGTAGGTACTAGGCTATCTGCACAAAGGCATTTATAAGCCTAGCCAGAATGTGTTGGCTTTCGCCGCCCCCTTAGATTAGTTCCCTGTGCCTCTGTCCAGCAGAACCATTGAAGCAATCCCCACGGTAAACTTTCCATTTCCCATCCACTCGTCAAGGTTTCTCTTGAAAATTATTTAAAATGCTTCAAACTTTTATTTTGCCATGATATGCAGTCCCTAAAACACTACTTTAATTCAAAGTTAGTTCAAATAATTTAATTTTCAGTACTAAAATAAATAATAACACTCTGTATAATAACACTGCTGACAGCATCTTTTCTGACCTGTGTAAAGCAACAGACATGAGGAATTATAACAACTGCTTAATTCTTTCTATACAGCAGCATAGATGGGGGGAATTTGTACCCCTTACCTGTATATGGAATGAATTAAATATGTGTCATAATTCTTAATTTTATTGAACAGATTTGTTCCAAATCCTTTCCTGAATTCCTGTTTATTAGACATAGCAAGTAACTGTTGTGGTGGAGTTATTTATTCAAAATGCATTCTTGAAGAGCTAATGTGAAGCATTACTGCAGCAAATATACAGTCTTAATTATTTTTGTTTTCTATTATAAAGCAAAATAACCATATTTCTTTGTGCTGAAGAAGTACATGTGTTTTGAGAGTGTTTCCTCTGGATCATTTCACAAAAAAAAAAAACAAGACAGTTCCAGTAAAAAGGAATCTTTTGAAAGCTAGGATAATAACTTTTTTTGACTTGCCATCACTGACTTCAAATCTCTGGCATACTCAAACCTTCTTCCCTCCTCAGGAGTACTGTATAGTATGGTTTACCATGATACCCTAGATGATGTCTTTTGCACATTGGAATCTGTCCTGTCCCTTTGGGAGGACCTGTCAGTCAGTACGTTAAGGGTGTTACCACATCTGGGTGTAGAATAGAGATGTCAGGACTGTCACATTCTAGTCAGATAGGTTTTTGCCTTGGCTTTCCCAATACCTCATGTGCCTGCCTTAAGCAATGAGCTGTGAGTGCAATGGTGTTACTAGGTAGCTGCCCTTACCTACATGATTACATGCCCTTCCTGAACCAGTGTACCTTACAATGTCAGTGTCTTATCTTGTCATGTTCTCAGTATCAGTACCAGTGTTCATGCCCCAGATGAACATTCACAGGCACAACTCCCCCCTTAAAAAGAAGTGAGCAGGCATTACCTCAACATTTCTCTTCCTTCCAATGTCATCTCCTTTACTGCCCACTCATTAATCAAAGCCATTCCACCTGGGACAGAGTCAGGGTTTCACCCCTCTGTGCTATAAACTGTTTATGTAACACATGCTAATGACCTTCCAATGTCATCTCCTTTACTGCCCACTCATTAATCAAAACAAGGCCGCCTGGGACAGAGTCAGGGTTTCACCCCTCTGTGCTATAAACTGTTTATGTAACACATGCTAATGACCTTCTAATGTTATCTCCTTTACTGCCCACTCATTAATCAAAGCCATGCCACCTGGGACAGAGTCAGGGTTTCATCTCTCTGTGCTATAAACTGTGTATGTAACACATGCTAATGACCTTCTAATGTCATCTCCTTTACTGCCCACTCATTAATCAAAACAAGGCCGCCTGGGACAGAGTCAGGGTTTCACCCCTCTGTGCTATAAACTGTTTATGTAACACATGCTAATGACCTTCTAATGTTATCTCCTTTACTGCCCACTCATTAATCAAAGCAAGGCAGCCTCAGACAGAGTCAGGGTTTCACCCCTCTGTGCTATAAACTGTTTATGTAACACATGCTAATGACATTCAAATGTCATCTCCTTTACTGCCCACTCATTAAACAAAGCAAGACCACCTGGGACAGAGTCAGGGTTTCACCCCTCTGTGCTATAAACTGTGTATGTAACACATGCTAATGACCTTTCAATGTCATCTCCTTTACTGCCCACTCATTAATCAAAGCCATGCCACCTGGGACAGAGTCAGGGTTTCACCCCTCTGTGCTATAAACTGTGTATGTAACACATGCTAATGACCTTCTAATGTCATCTCCTTTACTGCCCACTCATTAATCAAAACAAGGCCGCCTGGGACAGAGTCAGGGTTTCACCCCTCTGTGCTATAAACTGTGTATGTAACACATGCTAATGACCTTCTAATGTCATCTAATTTACTGCCCACTCATTAAACAAAGCAAGGCTACCTGGAACAGAGTCAGGGTTTCACCCCTCTGTGCTATAAACTGTGTATGTAACACATGCTAATGAACCTTCTAATGTCATCTCCTTTACTGTCCACTCATTAATCAAGGCAAGGTCACCTGGGAAAGAATCAGGGTTTCACCCCTTTGTGCTATAAACTGTTTATGTAACACATGCTAATGAATATATGATTATATATAATATGATGTTTTGAGACAGTGCTAAAAACTAGATATAGTTCAAACTGCTGTCCCACATCCTCACTGTATGAAGCTGTTACCTTGAAGTAACACTTTACACATGTACAATTATAAATTAAGCCAAAATACTGTGCACAATGGTGTAATTTAAAGATGTAATGTTCAATTAATCATTTCAAAGTTTTCACTGCCATAACTTTATTTAAGATGTAAATGTACTGGAATCAATGTATAACTGTTTACAAAAAACAACATGAATATCCTCTGAAGAAATTAGAATAAATATCAAGTCTTTCTTTTCTGGTAAGTCCTCAAAGAGGTAAAAATGCCTGTTACATTAGACTTGTAAACCATTATTTTATAAAAAAAATAATCTGTAGTAGTTCATCTAGTGTGGTTTTCATTTTTGGTCCACCAATATTTTCTGAACAATTGCTGATTTGCTCAAAAGCTTACCTAAGGTGGGTCTTGTCTTTGATAGGTATTTGTGTCCTAAAACCATTTAGAAGCTACCATAGCTGCTGTTGCTGTCCACATCATAGACAGTGCAACAGCCTCACTTTGATCCAGTGGATCACACCACAGACAGTGCGCCAGCCTTACAGCGCACCAGCCTCACTCTGATTCTGTGGATCACACCACAGACAGTGCGCCAGCCTCACTCTGATACTGTGGCTCATACCACAGGCAGTGCACCAGCCTCACAGTGCACCAGCCTCACTCTGATCCTGTGGATCACACCACAGACAGTGCGCCAGCCTCACTCTGATCCTGTGCATCACTCATTCCTGATTGTGCAAAGAGCTGCACCTCAGCAAACTCCTGGTTCTTGATCCAGTATGTAGTTCATTCAGTGAGTTACTGGTTCTCAATCTAGCATGTAGTTCATTCAGTGAGCTAATAGTTCTCAGTCTAGTATATAGTTAACTGCCTGTAGCCTTAGAGAGTGGTAGACAGACATCTGCAGACAAGAGAAGTGTCCTACAACCTATTAATTTCTCCAAGGGTACCTAATCATCCCATTAACTCCCTTTGTATTTAAGTCAGGGGTTAGAAACTAAAGTACTAATTTAGTGCCTTGCTATATAACTTGAAGTGGTTTCCTCACTGTGATGGCTCTTTCAACCTCCACTGAATGCTGCCTGCAAAGTATCTTGCTCAGTGACATTAAAGCCTAACTTTATTCACTTTTCTCACAAGATCTCTTTTAAATTTTAGCTGGATTATTATTGTAATATGTAACTCATATAGTCAATGTATTCAAAATATGTGTATATCAAAGTACCACAGTTATCTCTTTCCTTCCCAGGTACAGTGTACATGCCTATGGGGGGGTGGCATTTGGGCATGGTGAAAGAACAGAAATCATAATTTAAAAGCATTTGCCATCCCTTGATTTAGTCTCTCTTTCCTTGATTTCTTGTGATATTCATTCTC
This sequence comes from Protopterus annectens, assembly GCF_019279795.1. Lineage (NCBI taxonomy): Eukaryota > Metazoa > Chordata > Ceratodontiformes > Protopteridae > Protopterus > Protopterus annectens. The sequence goes on from NC_056737.1 coordinate 1,192,137,226, forward strand.
TAATTCATCTATAATGGAACATTTTACATTTCCAAATCCTGTTAAGTGGTAAAAACCTCTATTATCCTGTTATTGTCCTTTATCAGCAAAAAATAGAATCAAACATTTTTGAGAATAGTAACAGTGAGAGAGAAAGTGTTTCTCCTTCCTCCAAATGTACCTGGAGTAAACTTCCAATATTCATTTTGCTCTAAGGACCCTATCACATTGTAGGGGAGTTTTTCTGGCATTCTGAGTAAATTCTTTGATTCACTAGGTTCTCTGGTTGGTTAACCTGACTATTAAATAAAAAAAAAAAATAAAATAAGAATGGAAACATAATGAATGAAATCAAACTCTGCAAACCTTTATTTTATTTTATTTTACATTTGTTTACCGGGCTAGTCCAACTGGATACATTTCCATTTTCAGCAGAGGCCCGGGGAGAAAAGCTCCACATTGAAGTTAATACAAACAAGTCATTTACATAAAGAAAGTAAGTAGTTAGTAAAATACAAACAGAAATAAGGTTCAATCTAGATTATACTAGTTGAAAATATATACTGGGAAAGACACTTACTCTAATTTTATTTACAGTACAAGATAGGGGAGTTATACTTTAGTAAAACATACATGAAGAGTATAATTGATTAAGTAAATATAAACCATACAGAGTTCTATATTAATTCATATCAGAGGCTAATTAACAAGGGTGTTTTAGAGATTGTCTACTCAAGGGGAATGAGTAGAGAGAGGTAAGAGAGGGTGGTTAAGAGAAGAGTAATTAGTAGAATCATAAGATTAGTCGGGATTGATGCATGGGCATAACCAGAGTGTTTTTAGATGTTGTTTGAGCTTTTGTTTAAAAAGAAAGGGTGACGAAGTAGAAGTTAGAGTGGTAGGTAGAAGATTGCAGTATTTACCTATGGTGTTGGAGAACAGTGAGTCCCCTGCTATGTTATTGGACTTAGTTAGCGTCACAAGAAGTTTATTAGAGGAGCGTAGTGAATTTAGGTTAGAATAGGGAGAAATAAGGTCAGAAAGTATAGGGGTATTTTTTGGTTGGTAAAATATCCTATGAACAAAGGTAAGTTGGGAGAGTAATAGCGTATTTTTTAGTTCTAGCCAGTTTAGTTGATATAGATTCTGACAGTGGTGAGTTCTAAATGGGTTTGCGGTAGCAAATCTAGCAATGCTATTGTATGCATTTGCTAGTTTAGTGAGGTTATTTTTCTTTAGGTTGGTGTATATGGATGAAGCATAAAGAAGAGTGGAAATAAGATGAAAGTGAGCAAGTGTAATTTTGGCCTGTGGAGTTAAAAAGGTTTTAATTCTATATAAGGAGCCGAGTTTTCTATTTATGGTTTTAATAGTGTTATTAATGTGATTATCAAATGTGAGGTTATTGTCAATTATAATACCTAACAGCTTAGTGGTGGAGTCAGGGGCTATATTTGTGCCATTGTTGGAAGTAATAGAGAAGTCTATGAGGGGGGACTTACTATTAGGCCTGAAGAGCAGGAGTTTGGTTTTATTGGCATTCAAAAGGAGGCAGCGTTTCAAGAACCATGCCTCAACTGTGCTAAATAGGTTTGTAGTTCAGAGGAGGTGTTAGCAGAGCATATAAGTGTTGAGTCATCTGCATATTGAATACATGTAGCTTGAGGTATTGCTACATGTAAGTCATTTATGAATAAAGAGAAGAGGGGAGGTCCTAGGATGGAACCCTGTGGAACTCCAAGAGAGACTGGCAGAAGGGATGAAAGTGTGTTATCCCAGAGAACTGCCTGTTGCCTGTTACTAAGGTAGGAAGTGAACCATTGAATAGCTTTGGTATCTAGAGAGAGATATTCAAGGGTTTTTAAGAGCATATTGTGGTTTACCATGTCAAAGGCTTTTGACAGGTCTATAAAGAGTGCTGATGACAGGATACTATTATTGTGGTTTCTATTGATACACTCGGTAAAAGATAGGAGAGCTGTTGTAGTGCTATGAAATGGCCTAAAGCCATGTTGGCAGTTGGCTAGTAAGTTATATTGAGTTAAGTGGTACATTAGCTGATGATGAATACATTTCTTCATAATTTTTGCTAAGGGTGATGAGTGCTATAGGCCTGTAGTTAGAATACTCATTTGAGCTACCTCCTTTATGTAAAGGGATTATGTGGGAAATTTTCCAGATAGCAGGGATGATTCCTTCATTGATGGTTCTGTTTATAAGGAGTGATATGGTATAAGCAGCTGCTTCAGCTGCTTTTTGAAGGTATACAGATGGTAACTGATCTGCAGATGGGGTACAAGGTTTGAGTTTTTGGATGAGTTTTAGGATGTAGGAAGTAGAGATGGGTTGTAGCTGGAATATAGGGAGATTAGCAGATGTGCAGGTGGGAAGGTTAGATTTGTCTATTGTGAGTTGACTCGCTAGTGAATTAATGGTGTCTGTGAAAAAGGAATTAAAGGCATTGGCAGTTTGATGTGAGGTATTCTTTTCGGCCCCTAAAGGGGAAGGTGTACTAGAGTGGCCTGGGTGTAGGAGCGAATTTAAGGTTGACCAGAACCTTTTGGGGTTGTTATGATGAGTTTTCTGTAATTTGCAGTAATAATTCTTTTTATCTTAAAAAAACAGCTTTTTAGTGCTATTTCTTAACTGTCTAAAGGCTTGTTGGTCTAAAGTAGTTTTTGTAGTTCTCCATTTAGCCCAAGATTTATTCATAAGTAGTATTTTTTTGTCTTGTATCTTTGGACAGTCAGAGGGCAGGTTTAGATTTAACTCTGATAGATCGTTTTGGAGCATGTTGGTCAAGGATTGATAGGAATTTGGTATTGAAATATTTGATAGAATCTTCAAGGGTTAAGGTTTTTAGAAGATTCCAGTTACAGGCTTTTAGTTCATTTTGGAATAATAATGGGTTGAAGTGTTTATTGCTACGGGAGACCCTGTAGGTAGGGGTATAATTAATGTCACTCTTTTGTCTTATGATGTAAGTTAAGGAATGATCACTTACATCATCAGGCAAAGTTCCTACTGTATATGTTTGTTGCTGTTTGTTAGTAAGAATCCAATCTAGAATACTTTCTTTGTTATTGGGTTTATTGATTCTTGTGGGATTATTGATTGTCTGAGTAAAGCCATGAAGATTAATATGAGATGAAGGATTATTTGTATTGACAGAGGACCAATCACAATTAAAGTCTCCTAAAATTATTGTTTCTTGTGGGTAGGAAGAAGATATCGAACTTAGGATATTCTCAATTGTAGTGTAATTATTGCCAGGAGGTAGGTAGATACAGATGATATAGATTGATTTATTAGGGTTTAGTTGTAGTTTAGAAGTAAGGATTTCAGCTTTATCATCTTTTAATGGGTTGGAAGGTTGTGAGGAAATTTTTAGTCCATTTTTAAACAGAAGTGCTACTCCTCCACCCTTATGTTTTATGCGGTCCATTCTCAACTCAATATGTTATACCCAGGGGAAGTATTGAATTGTCTTTAGTACCAGGTTTCAGCCAAGTTTCAGTGAGACAGAAAATGTCAAAGGAGTGAGTATCAAGGAGGGCATGGAGATGGGCAATCTTATTGTTGATACTGCGGATATTGAGATGTCTGATAAGTAAGGCATTAGAAACAGTGGTTAGTATTGGGGTGGGTTAGAGTATGAGATATTATAAGTTATGTCAGTGGAGTTATTAGTTGGTCCTAGGTTAGGGTGGATGTCACCATCGCAGAGGGTTGGTGTTTTTAGTTCAAATGATGGTTTGCACGAGAAGTTGGTTATAACTTCACACTACAACATGTTTTAACCAACCTCATATAAAAAACTTCTGCTCAAACTCAAACCAAGGTCAGCCTCTGCAGGTAATCTTCCTAGTGAATACTTAAAGAAGTGTTGCAGAGTCCATAGCCTATCCCATTGGTATACTTATCAATAAATGCATCTCAGAATATTATGTCTAAGCTCTCTGGAAAGTGTTGTTAATCATTTCTCTTCATAAAGAAGTAACTCCACTGATGTATTTATACCTATTGATATCCTTTCCCCCTCTCAAAAAACTTCTTGAAAGATGTGTACAACTACAATTACTTCAATATCTACTCCAAAATCAAAAACCAAGCTCAGCTCAACGCAGCTTTAGACCAGACACAGTACAACTCGTTTGACTTGTTGTTCTTTGCCTGACTCTTACTGATCTCTGTCTGCATTTGATTCTGGATTGGAGTTATTCATTTAAGGTTTGGTTACTTCATTTTTTTATCTTTTTCTTATATTGTATTGTGTTTTAGGTTTTTTGTTCTATCTGGAGTTTTAAGAGGTCTTGGCTAGAGTCAGTTAGAAAACAATTCTTTTTCAGGTAGTGAATAATATCCAGGAAGTTAGTGGGAGGAGCTGAGAAATGGCAATTCTCATCTAACTACAAATATTTTGTGGCGTCGTTATTTAGCTGTAGTGCCTGTTTGCCTAGCTGTTCTCTGACTGACCATTGTTTATCTCTGTCTGCAATTGATTTTGGTGGATTTTGAGTTGCCCACCACTACTATAAATTTGATGTTGGACATTCCTCCCAGTCTTATCTCATCAGCTTATTCTACTGATCACCAAAAGATCATCTGGGAAGGCCCTCACCCTTAGTCTCTTAAAATTGAATTATTTTCTGTTTCCTGCCATCCCACTTAAGAAAAATTCACTTTATTCATCTGCATTAATTCTATTTGTGCTTCTTTGTACTTTATATAGCTTTTTTCTGTACATTATTAAAGTGTCCAGTTGTATTTAATCTGCTAAATTTATTACTACTTGTTAGTAGTTTAATTACACTGTAACTGTTATTTTAAGCCTCTTTGTTCTGATTTAAGCACTTGGACTCCAAACTAGTTATCTTATATAAGGAAGGGTTGTGGTCTACACTCTTGTGGCAGGAGAGGTAGCTTACACCCTTCTGAGTTAGAAAGAGGTGGTTGAAGGCTTATTGTGTCTCTTATACAAGTGACTTAGTTCTGGTTTAAGTGTTTGGGCTTCAAACCAGCTATTTTACATTAAGAAAGCTTGTGGTCTACACTCTTGTGGGGGGAGAGGATAGCTTCCACCCTTTTGAGCTGGGAAATTGTTGGTGAAGACTTATTGTGCCTATTATTCTAAGTGTCTTTGCTTTGGTTTAAGCACGGGTTTCAAATCAATTATTTTACAATAGGAAGGTTTGTGGTTTACAGTTTTGTAGCAGGATAGGATAGCCTACGCCCTTCTAAGCTGGGAATTGCTAGTGCAAGTCTTAGTGTGCCTTTATCTGCTTGGCTAGAGGGACAGCTTTTTTAAAAAAAAATAATCTCTGTGCCTGGGGCATTTACTGATGTTTGGCAACCATGCTATTTGAGAAGAGTGTTGCTGGTCTTTGCAAAACTTGCCAAAGCTAAGATGTATGTTACCACAGCCACAATTTTGGTACTGGTTTCTCACATTGTTTTTGTCACAGCTGCATTAATTGTTTCTGTTTTGAATATCTACACTTTTTGACCTTTTTTACAGTCTTTAGTTGGAACTGTCTTGTTTCCATTTTAGTGAGAGTAGACAGGACCTGAGTTTTTTCTGGCCCAGAATTGTGAGAAGGAAAGAAGAATGTGCTGTTTTGATTGGACACAGGACCTTGTTTTGTGTGTGTGTGTTTTTTATTGAGTTTCCTCTGCTATTTATGAATGACAGTTGCACAATGCTTTGATTGATCGCAACCTACAGACAAGCTCATAATTACATTTCCATATCCACTGTTTTGGCACTTGTTTTTCACATGTTTTTGTCAGAGCTGCATTACTTAAGTTTTTCTGTGTTGAATATTTGTGCCTTTTAGCCTTTTTTATATTATTTAGTTAGAACTGCTGGTCTGTGTACAGTGGTGCCTAGCATTGCTCTATATAGTTGCTGATACAGCAGTGATTGCAGTGTAATTTCCCCTTATAATCTGTGTAGGAAACCAATCTCTAGCAGTGTAAATTTGCCTAAAAATTCCCTTACTGTCTAGACAGATTTTCTTTTAACTACAACAGCATCTACATTTTGCATAGTTGAGAGATACTCAAAATGTTCCTTGTCTTATTGAGCTGTTCAACATTTAAATTTCCCTTACTGCTCTCTAGTAGATCAGTAGTCATGGATATGCACTTCCCAACTCTCTCTGTGGCCATATCAGTTGAGATGGGTATTCTGAGGCATTATAGCAATAGCCTCATGTACACTGACAACACACTTGTTATTAATAAAACAGATAAAGTAAGTGGGATGTATAAATACACTTTAACATTGCAGGCAAAACTCTCTCATACAACAAATACTAAGCCTTTAGAGGATGTCAGTGGCACTTGCACCACACCTACCGTACAGGATAAACCCTACACATAAAACTACTTATGCTGAGGCACTTAAAGATAAATTCCTAAAACACTAAGACCTCCAGCACAGCGCAATCAAAAAAGGTTCCTTAGCCATCATGTAAATACTCCATTGAACCACCACCTGCAGCTACACATAATAACACTGTATCCAGTTCTTCTACTGCTAAGCCCTGAAGGCAACCAGCACACACCTAAATTTCCTGGTCATTAGTGATTCTATAATGAGGCACACCAATAACCTTCCATCAGACTGATTAAGGAGAGAGTCATGTTTAGCTGCCTTTCCGGGGCTAGGATTCATCATGTTACACAGGCACTGAGGTCATTGAACCACAGGTACCAGTATGATTCTGTCATAGTCTATGTGCATGTTAATGACCTGAGATGTACCTCTCTTGACTATATGAAGTGAGACATATTCAAGCTCACTAATTATGTTTCTCAGAGAGGTATAAGTCTAGCACTGAGCAGCATACTACCTTCTCCAAGGATGATGCCATGTTACCAACAAAACATGATTGATTTTAACAATTGGCTTAGCTTCTGGTGTTAATCCAAGAGGGTATAATATTTTATGGCCTTGGGGGACATGGCTGACAGACCACACTGCTTTCCCAGGGATGGTCTGCACTTATCCCCTTTAGGTTTTTGGATATTGGCATCGACCTTTTCCACCCCATAGTGCCTGTATTTTAGATAATGCCAAACTGATAATCCTCCTGACTTAACTGAACCTAAGAAGGAATATCTGAAGGTGGTACTGCTCAGTGCTAGAAGTCTAACAAGAAACTCTACTCCCTGCAAGCCTTCCTGTCCCTGGAGAGTGTAGACATTTGTATAGTAATGGACACATGGTTTAAATTCATGGAGAGTACCCTAGTAGTGCAAGGTTACAATGTTTTTCACACCTTTAGACCAGCTACTGCACAGGAGGGAACTAAAGGTGGAGGAGTCTCAGTCTGTATTAAAAGCAATCTCACATCCATACTAGTTAAAGTGTATAACCCATGGGAACTCACACATGTGCACCTCACCATAAACAGGGTCGTGTATCAAATCCTTTCAAACTATAGGTACCCTTCCATGTCCCAGGAAACCCATACTACATATCTCAATGTACTAGAGTCCCTCACCTTTCAACCGGATATGATATGTATGGGGGATCTCAACTTCACAGCTATAGATGGGGAATCCTACACCAGTTCTAATGCAAAAGCCCACTAATTTCTAAACTTTGTTAATATTACCATGATTGTCTCTTTACTCCATTTGGTGAGAGGGACATTGCCTCACTATAGAATCACCAGTGAACAATTAGTCCATTTTCCTACCAAAGAGGCAAACATCTTTGACCTTGTACTCATGAACATGGGGTCCAATAGTCCTCACCCAATGTAATGTCTTTGCTTATCATATCTGACCATGAGGCAGTATTGCTTGGAATAAAAATGAAATCTGGCAAGGCTGAGAAACCAAAATCCTTTAAGAACTATTCCAAGGCTAACCTCTTAAGTTACATCTTGGCTAAATTCTAAGCACCCGCAATCCCAGTAAACATAGCATATGCTGAGCTATTTACATAATCTCTTTACAGACATATTGATAGTACTATAGAGTGAGCTGTGCCTCCTCATATTAAAAATAAGACAAATTCAAAAGACAGGCCACCCTGGTGAAATCACAATATCAATTGGGTGTACAACAAATAAAAAAAAATCTTGGCCAAGTGTAGGAGGAACAAAGCCATGCATACTAAAAGCCCTATGATCAATCAAGAGAGTTAATTAATACTTCAAAGGCTAAATTTGAAGAAAAAATAGCTTCCTAAGCAAGGGACAACCACAGTGCTTTCTACAGCTATGTTGTTAACCTCAGGGGAAATGTGCAGCAATGTGCAGAACTTAATGTAAACAGTATCACCCACAATGAACCAAATAGAGAGATGATAAATCGGCAAGCAAAGCAGAGTAGTATTGCTGGAACTGAATTCATCATCAAGTCTTGGTGAGTACCTTCATGAGGAGGGCCCTGCTTTTCACAAAATCTCACCAAGGCAATACTGATATTATATAGACTGTATTTTATACAGTATATCATGGACAGAAGTAGGTTAAAAATTAAAAAAGATAGCTGGGTGCACAAGACCCAGGATAAAAAAGTGCCCAACCCTGGTAGGTGCACTGGTACCAGGAAAAAATGACAGTGTAGAATCCTCAAGACACAGAAACATTCCTACAATGGGGCCAGGCCAGGGCCAGGAGGGAGGATGTCCCTATGATTTAGAAGGAAGTAGCAGTTGATAAGAATCACAAACATTGATAGCCATAAAAAGCCATACAGATGATAGAGTGTACTACTGAGGATAAGAAAGTAATTATGTATTGTTACTATTATGCACGAAGCTCAGACTTTCCAGACAGAAGATATACAAAAAGATCGAGAGAAATTAGATGAAAGAAAAATATTTCCATAGGAAAAAACTGTCAGAAGCTTCAAATGCAAATTTGTGTTCATTAATACAACAAATACAGGATAAACACCATATAGACAAGAAGCCTTGGACTGTTTGGAAAAATAAGCAAATGAGGAAGTGTAAAAACATAAAGAACAAAATCTAGAGATATTTGAAAGGTATAAAAAAGAAATATGGACATGGTAAAGAAAGAGAGCTCTAATATGGTGCAATCTTTATGCAAAGGAGAATGCTCAATTAATCAACACAAAAATAATGGTTACAAAGATATTCAAAGAGAATGAAAGGCAAAGGCATCCAGATATGGAAAATTTCACAATAAAAAAATAAGATCACAAAGAGGGAGCGTAGAACTGAAGATTAATCAAGTAGAAGTTAAAAAAAAACAGAAGTGGAAATTATGGAATACTTCCAAATTGAAGGATTGAGTGTAGAAAGTCTAACTCAAGTTATATCACAGCGTGATGGAACAATGAATCTCCAAAGTAAGGAGAAACAGGAGGAGCGGGAGACATCTGAAGAAGAAGTACGGACATGGGAAAAACAATGAGCTTTAATACGGTACAGTATTTATGCAAAGGAGAAAGCAAAACTAATCAATATAAAAAGAGCAGCACCAATGATATCTGAAGAGAAATACAAGCAAAGGCATTCTGACATGGAAAATTTACAATCCAAAAAATAAGAAAACAAAGAGAAAAAGTAGAAAAGAGGATTAGGATTGGAGAAGCTAAAAAAAAGAAGCCGAGGTTATGGTTTACCTGTCAAGTGAAGGATTTAATGTAGAAAATTTAACTTAGATAACATCACAGCAGGATATAGCAATGGACACACAAATTAAGGAGAAACCAGTGGAGTGGGAAGCATCTGATCAGTTTCCTTATGAAGATACTATGGAGCCTTCCACAGGAAACCAGTAGAAACATTCAGTTGGACTTGGACAACAAGGGAAGAAACAGGAAACTGAGGTAACTCTGATGCAGTCAATGTTGTGAATTGATAGGCTAGTGAGTTCCCATATGAAAGAGCAACAGATGACACAGGGTAAAACTGAAGGGAATGTGACACAGGAAGACGCTCTGGAACTTTCTATAGAATGCCTGCAAGAAATGGCGAACAAAAAATGTGCCCTCAGTTTAGAAGAAAATGATCTAAGACAAGAGTTGCTTTATGTAATAGAAATGGACAGACGTATTAAGATCAATGAAAGAAATAGACTACAGAAGGTCAATAAAACCCCAAAAGTTAGAAGTCTGATAAAACAAATGAACACAGTAATTAGGATTGTCCATAGAGATTCATGTGATATAACTGAAGTAAACAGGATATACTACTCTGCAGTTAAATTAGTAACATAAAAGTAAGGGAAAGGAAGGGGTGACACAGAAAGCCATCATGGAAGTATCAAATAGAGAAGACTGTATAGCACTTGAGACTAGAAGTGTCACTGTTAGAAGAGTATAGAAGAGGGAACAGATCAACAAAAATACTCAGAATGATAGCCGTGATAAAAGCAATACGCAGTATCAGAACCGAAAAGGACCTGTTGTGCACTATCAGAAATAAACTAAAAATGTCAGCATATAAAATATATGAAGATAAATAGAAAGGAAATGTACAAAATATGCAATTTATTGATGACCCAAAAAAGTCTTCTAGATAATCTGGAAATAAAGCAAAAGGAATTGAAACAACACCAACAAAAGAAGAAATAGCTACATTTTGGAGAACTATGTGTGAAGATCCTGTGGAGCATAAGATGCTAAATGGATAGAAGAAGTAAAAGAAAGAATAAGACATTCGAATGTACAGGATAGGAAATGGGATGAAATAACAGCCAGAGAGATTGAAACAAAGTTAAGAAAAGCTCCTAACTGGAATCCCCCAGGCCCAGATGTGGTACCTAACGTCTGGCTAAAAGTATTAACATCTTTACATGAGGATTTAGCCATGAGTAAGAACCATTTATATGCACACTCTGAACAGACACCAGCCTGGTTACCAACAGGAAAAACAATACTCCTAATTAAGAGTGAACCTGCAAGCAATCCCAAAAACTATAGAACAATAATTTACCTTCTGACAATGTATAAACTAAACACTGGAATTGATACCGACATAGTTTATAGTCATTTAGAAGAAAACTGAATCATGGCCATAGAACAAAAGGATAATAAAAGAGAGTCTGTGTCATTTGAATGAATGCTTAATTGACTGAATTGCTATTTGTTAAACTGAATTAAGCAACAGCTCAATTAAGCAAATGCTTGGTTAAGCTATTTTTTTCCCAGGGAAAGGACATCAGGTATTTGCCCTTTTCCCCACTGTGGTGTGATCTCAGAGTTGGTATATTAAGTTACGGGGTATGGGGGCACAGCTCCCCACATTGGGGGCTGTGGGGGGTGAAGCCCCCCACTTTGCAGCATTTTAAATTTAGTTTGTTCAGATCGGTGGGTGGACAGCTGTTTTCCCCCAGGAAACCTTTTGCTTAACCAAGTATTGCCTTAATTAAGCTTTCACTTAATTCAGAGCAACAAATAGTGATTCACTCAATTAAGTGTTATCTCAAATGATATAGATCCAATAAAAAAAGTTGTATGGAACAAAGGATCATTTGTTGTTAAATAAAGTCATATTGGGGAAATGTAAAAATGGGAAGAATCTAAGTATGGCATGGATAGACAACACAAAAGCATTTGACAATATCCCACATTCATGGATAAAAGAGTGCTTAAAATTTATACAATACAAACTACACATCAGTTACATTACAGTGAACATGAAACAGTGTCAAACCACTTTGCAGTTAAGCGATGATAAAGGAAAAATTATTATTCAAGGGATAACAATTCAAAAGGGGGATCTTCCAGGGTGACTCTCTGTCACCTCTCCTCTTTCATCTTGCCCTTATCCCATTAAGTTGTCTACTTAACACATTAAGTCATGGCTACAATTTGGATACAATTTGGCTTCCAGAAAATGACAAAGTGTAAAATCTTCTCATCTTCTTTTTTGTAGATTATTTAAAAATGTATAGTTCATCAGATGAGGAATTGAAAGCACAACTGCAAATGGTCAAAACTTTTTCAGATGATATAAGAATTTCATTTGGTCTTGATAAGTGTGCAAAAGCAGCCTTTAAAACTGGAAAGGTGTAGCACCAAGAAAATTAGTTTGGGACAGGAATAGGATATAAAATAATTCGAGCAAGAGTGATTGTATAAATATTTGGTAATTGATGAAGCATCAATAATAAAACATGAATAAATGTGAATACAACTTAGGAAGACTAAATACTGAAAATAATGTTGACATCTAGGAACAAATTCTAAGCTATAAACCGATGTGCCCTTCCTGCCCTAACCTACAGTCTTGGAGTGACTGACCAGCCCTAAAAGGTGTTAGATAGGTTGGACAGGAAAACCAGAAGGATGCTTCATGCTCATCAAATGAGTTATAAAAATCAGTGCATACCAATATTATGCATTCCCCATTCTGAAAGAGGTATGGGCCACCTTGAAACTGATTTCATGTATAGATCTGGAATCGTGGGACTGCATACATATTGGCTGACCTAACAAGACCCAAACATAGCGAAAGTTTTGAAACATGTGGAGAGTAAGTCTAAGATGACTTTCCCGCTTAGTTTGCAGAAGCATATCGGCATCAAGTGGGAATGGAAATCAAATCAGTAGATAAAAATCAGGCAGCAAATGAATGTGCCAAAAAACAAAAGAAAGAATATAAGGTGAAGGACCAGATGAGAAGGTAAGAAATGGGGAAAATGTATAGATATAATTGCAAGTATAGAAAACTCTTGGAAGAACCTCATGTTGATCAGGATCGAATGCAGGAATGGTTAAGGAGAGGGGAATTTAAAACAAAAAATGAAAAGTTAATATTGGTGGCCTAAGATAGTAGACTACATACTCATTGATTTACAAAATCCATTGAACATGTGAGAGAAACAGACAAATGTAGGTTTTGTTAAACAGAACTGGAAACAGTCACAAATCTTCTTGCTGGTTATGATATACTAATGGCAGAAAGACTGTATACTGAAAGGCATAATAATGTGGCAAGATTGTTGCACTGGGGATTGTGCAAATATAATATTGAAGTAGCTGACAAAATCTGGAAATATGAGCCACAAAGCATTATAGAAAAAGGTGATTATATCACATGAGATCACCCATTACCAACAGTTCATAAAATAGATGCAAGAAAACCAGATATAGCAGTACATTAAAAGAAGACAAAAGTAACATTGATCATTGAAATTGCTACACACAGTGACTACAGTGTCTTAAGTATAGAGAGACACAAAGTCATAAAATGGCAGGATTTGCAAGCAGAAGTGAGGGCAATGTGGAAGAAAGATACACAGACTGTTCCAATAGTAGTAGGAGCAACAGGTCTTATAAAGAAGAATTTACAGTCGTACTTAGATATGTTACCGATATGTGTTACTTCATACAAACTGCAGAAGGAGTCATTACTGGACACGTTGCAGGTGCTGTGAAGAGCCCTTCTAGCTAACATCAAAGATTGAAACAATACAAATTTCATGAACCTTAATCATATTTTGACTTAGGAATGGCATCCATTCCCACCACAGAATTAGAAACCCAAAAGACTTGCATAAATTAGAAAAGCATGAAGCCAGAGGGCATTGCCAACCCTTTAGCTGACCAGAGGGCATTGCCAGTCCTTTAGCTGACCAGAGGGCATTGCCAGCTCTTTAGCTGACCAGAGGGCATTGCCAGCCCTTTGGCTGACCAGAGGGCATTGCCAGCCCTTTGGCTGACCAGAGGGCATTGCCAGCCCTTTAGCTGACCAGAGGGCATTGCCAGCCCTTTAGTTTACCAGAGGGCATTGCCAACCCTTTAGCTGACCAGAGGGAATTGCCAGTCCTTTGGCTGACCAGAGGGCATTGCCAGCCCTTTAGTTGACCAGAGGGCATTGCCAGCCATTTGGCTGACCAGAGGGCATTGCCAGCCCTTTAGCTGACCAGAGGGCATTGCCAGCTCTTTAGTTGACCAGAGGGCATTGCCAGCCCTTTAGTTGACCAGAGGGCATTGCTAGCCCTTTAGCTGACGAGAGGGCATTGCCAGCCCTTTAGTTGACCAGAGGGCATTGCCAACCCTTTAGCTGACCAGAGGGCATTGCCAGCCCTTTAGCTGACCAGAAGGCATTGCCAGTCCTTTAGCTGACCAGAGGGCATTGCCAGCCCTTTAGCTGACCAGAAGGCATTGCCAGCCCTTTAGTTGACCAGAGGGCATTGCCAACCCTTTAGTTGATCAGAGGGCATTGCCAGCCCTTTAGTTGACCAGAGGGCATTGCCAACCCTTTAGCTGACCAGAGGGCATTGCCAGCCCTTTAGTTGACTAGAGGGCATTGCCAGCCCTTTAGTTGACAGGTTCAGCTCCAATTTCTACCCCCACTCCCCCTTAACAGTGCAAAGGAAATGCTGCATAACACAATCCCCCCAACCATTACTAGGAAACAAAGCCTAAAATAATGCATCAACAGGCCCTTATAACATCCTTGGATGTTTAATAAATAGCATGTAAACATGACATCTCTGGTCCACTTCAATCAATTTTCAGCTGTAGTCTACAGTCAGGTTTTGTGTCCAAGGAATGGAAGATGGCTACAGTCATTACATTGCACAAAGAAGGTTCAACCACTGATCCAGGTAAATACAGGCCCATAAGTTTCTCATATGTAAGACCATGGAAAGAATCATCATGGACATGATAAATGAGGACAAGGTAACCTGCAAACACATCACAATATGCTTTTGTTAAAGGAAAGTCATACCTATTAAATTTGGTGGACTTTTTTGAGAAGGTCACCAAAGCACTGGATGAAAAGAAGATTGTGCACACAGCTTACCTTGACCTAAAGCTTCTGATGCAATACCTCACTCAAGAGTTATAGACAAACCCACTAATTTAGTCATAAACCCTTTTATCACCTGCTGGATAACAAACTGTCTCACTAATAGGACCCAAGAGGTCAAAATATATGAGGCTACCTCCACCAAGAGGCTAGTCACTAGTGGATTCCCCCAGAGTTTGGTACTGGGCCTGCTCCTTTTTGGCATCTATTTCTTTGGAATAGAAGCACATGATGAGGGTTCATGGCTGACTAAGTTTGCAGATGATTGCAAGCTGGGGGTTATCAACTCTCCTACAGACACTAGCATTCTTCAAGAAGGCTTATCTCTGACTAACAAATGGTGCCAAAGCCATGGTCTTAAACTCAGTGCTAAGAGTTCCTGTTGTAGTTGTAGTTCCTGTTTTGTCCATTGCCTTACTTGGATAGAAGGAAGTTTCTTAGCTCACCAGTGGGAGTGGGGAGCCTTGAATAGCCTACCTGTCCTTGAGTGAAGTGACCTCAGCACAAGAAGCTTTAGTAATTGGTCATTTTGGACCATTTCTAGCTCTTTTGAAGTTCCCTGGTTAAAATCTGCCTCTGGCATTTTTTTGAAGCCATATCGCTCAGACACAGCTTCACGTGGTCCTGTTGAGTCTTCCTGGCTACAGAGAACTGAAAAAAAGCGACTGCTTTCCTGATTAAGTATCCTGCTGTTTTTTTATATTTGTTTCACCTTCTACTGCTTACCTAGAGCAAGCTTTAACTGTTTTCATAGTTATTTACTGCATTTTTTATTATCTGCACTTAAAAGTACATTTTAGTCGAAATTAGCCTAATTCAAGTCGAAAAGTGTTTGTTTGCTGTTTAATTTAATTGTTTGGCTGCCCACTAAAGTGTGCTAGCCTGTACTACTGACTTATTGCCTTTTCTGCATTTAGCACGGAGTTGCCACTAGAGCACCATCGGGCAGCGCCAGTTAAACAAGGTTAAACTATTTCTGGCTCCGTAAAATCTGCTCTTCATTTTTTCCCTTAGAACTGCTCTACTTGTAATCTAAACAGTCTATTCTCTATCTGTAAAGCTCAGCACTTGTTCCTAAAGCATTTTTAGTCAGGTAAAGCACTTCTATATTATACAAAGTACTTCACTAGCTTAAAACCCCCTTGAGTACCCACCTCCCTACAGGTCCTTTCTGACTCAGTTACACAGCAAACTTTTTCATTTCTTCTAGCATGTCAAAGGGTCAATTGCTAGCGTCCTCTCCTGCTCAGCTGGTGAATCTGGGAATATTGAGGCAATGTTACAATTGCCTCATGTACACAGACAACCCTCTCCTCCTCCCACAAAACACAAATACATGCGAGAGATGCAACTATATAGCCAAACTGGAGGCTGAGCTCTCTCAACTCAGGACTGGCAAAACCAGACAGGAGGAGAAGGTAAACACACACACCATAAACCCAGTCTCACATAGAACTATCACAACTACAAATCAAATACATAAACACACAAAGACATACTCGGAGGCACTGATCAAAAATCTACCAAAACAGCAGAGGCCTCCAAAGCAGACACCCAAACAACTGCCACCTCATGACATAACACAAGCAACACATAGATCACAAAGTCAGTGTGCAAATCAGTCAGAGCCCTTAAGGCCAAACACAATGCCAGACACACTTGTCATAGGTGACTCCATAGTCAGATACACTGACGTCCCACTCACCAGACTGAACAAGGAGAGGGTCACAGTAAGCTGCCTGTCGGGCGCTAGAATCCGCCACATAACACAAGCACTCATGTCACTCCAGAGCAAGAACAAGTATGACTCAGTCATTGTCCATGCCGGTGTGAATGACCTGAGACATACCTCCCTGGACTACATGAAAAGAGACATAGAGGAGCTCTCAGATTATGTAGCCCAGGCTGGTATGACCCTGACCCTGAGCAGTATCCTACCTTCACCAAGAATGATGCCACAATACAGAGACAAAATGATCAGTTTTAATAATTGGCTTAATTTCTGGTGTCATTCTAAGGGGATCCAATGTCTGTCTGCCTGGAATGACATGCTTGACAAGCCACGCTGCTTCGCAAGGGATGGCTTGCACCTGTCACCCCTGGGTTTCCGGATATTGGCAAAGGCTCTTGCCACCCCCATAATGCCTTTTTTAGACAAGGCTCAAATTCTAAACCCACCGCCTTAGAAAACAATAATGGAAAAAAACTAAGGGTAATGCTGCTCAATGCCAGAAGTCTAAATCTCAAGATGCATGCCCTCGAAGCCCTCCTCAGTATGGAGAACATCAATATCTGTGCTGTGACTGAAACCTGGTTCAAGGCTCCTGAGAGCACCCCGGCACTATCAGGTTTTACCTCATATCATGCGTTCCGGCCCCAAAACCTGGACCGTACCACAAAAGGAGGGGGTGTATCCATATTCATCAAGGATACCCACACCTCCAGGCTGGTGGCAACTCACGAAGCATCAGAGACCATTCAGGTGCAATTAACCATAGGCAAAACTGCTCTACAGTTTGTAGCATGTTACAGGCCACCCTCTCAAACTCAGGAACCCCACACAGCCTTCCTGAAGACACTGGAGAGTATAAATGTCTCTCCAAACACCATCATATTGGGTGACTTCAACTACCCAAACATAGACTGGGAACATTACTCAAGCCCCAATACCCTAGCCCAAAGGTTCCTGGAGTTCATAAACTCAAATGCTATGGAACAACTTGTCACCATTCCCACAAGAGGTGAAAATATACTAGACCTGATCATCACAAACATGGGGACAAAATGCTCCACACCAGAAGTATATCCCTCATTGGTGAGATCAGACCATAAACTAATCTCACTGGAGAGCCACATCCCGCCCCCACCCCCAACAAAAATGACCACAGTGAAGAACTTCTCAAAAGCCAACTTCACACTTCTTAAGACTGGTGTGGTATCCTTCAAGGCACCTGAGCCATTGGAAACCACAACCCACGCTGCTGAATCCCTTACAAATGCTTTCTACGAGCACCTCCAGGATTGCATGAATCAAGCAATCCCAAATAAAATCAAGACCCTTTCCACCAAAGGCAAGCGCCCAATCTGGTGGACCCCAGCCATAAACAAACTTTACAACAAGAGGAGAAAGCTACTACAAGATAGAGCAAAATCCCTAAAAGGGAAGACATCTCTGATCAATACTAGTAAAAAACTATGATCACTCATAAAATCATCCAAGGCCAACTTTGAGAGAAAAATCGCCAAGGACTCAAAAGACAATCATAAGGCCTTCTTTAGCTATGTTAGAAACCTGGGTGGAAACTCCCAGATATGCTCAGAATTAGTCCAAAATGATAAAAAAATCACTGAACCCACAGACATTGCCAACATACTGGCAGACAGGTTCAGTGCAAATTTCTCCCCTCCCTCCCCCACAAAAGGAGAAATATATATCCCAGCAGAGTGTAGCCTCCCAATCATCTCAAATGCCCAGGTGAGAGCTGCTCTCTCTAAAGCTAAAAACACAGCATCAATGGGACCGGATGGTGTCCCGGCTGTGTGCTACACGAACTCAATGAGGAACTAAACCCACACATAAGGCTGCTGTTTAATCTTAGCCTTACCACAGGATAAGTACCCAAAGAGTGGCGTACGGCAACTGTGGTCCCACTCCACAAAGGCGGTGCTTCTACGGACCCTGGTAATTACCGCCCCATAAGCTTAACAAGCCTGGTCTGCAAAGCTATGGAGAGGATCATAATGGAACTCATAAATAAAGACATAGGGGACCTACAGACATTGGATCCTACCCAATTCGGCTTTGTCAAGGGCAGATCATGCCTCTTGAACTTGGTCGACTTTTTTGAAACAGTCACCAAGGCCATTGATGAGGGTAAGGCAGTTCACACAGCCTACCTTGACCTTGCAAAAGCTTTCGACACAATACCCCACTCGGGTATCATAGAAAAGCTCGCCAGCTTAAATGTAAACCCATATGTCACAAGATAGGTTGCAAACTGGCTCAAGGACAGAACCCACAGGGTTAGAGTTGCTGGTGCCATGTCAGACTCCAAGCCGGTCACAAGCAGTGTCCCACAGGGCTCAGTCCTGGGCCCCCTCTTGTTCGGCATCTACTTTTCAGAAGTGCAGGCAAACATAGGAGGATTGTGGCTGACAAAGTTTGCAGATGACTGTAAACTGGGCGCCATAGTTGAAAATCCATCAGACACAGATATCCTTCAGAGAGGTCTCATAGAAATGGATAACTGGTGCCAGAGCCATGGCCTTAAACTAAATGCCAAAAAATGTATAGTCATACCCTTTGGTAAAAACAAGGTAACCCCAAGTTACCACATAGGTGGCAATCCATTAAGCACAGAAGAGGTTATCAGGGACCTGGAGACCCAAGTTGACAGTAACCTTTCTTTTGACACTCACATTGCCAAAGTGGTTAGGAGGACCTTCTACACTGCCCACCTGATTATGAAGGGATTCACATCCAGATCAAGGGAGGTCATTGTTCCCCTGTACTCTTCACTTATCAGACCAATGATTGAGTACAATGCCCCATTCGGAATGTATCTTACCCGACACCTGCAGCAATTGGAAAGACCCCAAAAGTTCCTCACCAAAAGGATAAGGGGGCTCAAAAATATGCCATATGCTGCCCGACTGAAGAAACTCCAGCTCTATTCAGTCGTATACCGTCTGCTCAGAGGTGACCTGTGCCTGACATACAAGGCCATGTCCAACCCAGAATTAATGGATATGCTCCACCTCAAAAAATCCAAATCCACCAGAGCCACAAGAGCAAGAGACTTAAACCTCAACACGGATATAAATAGGACGTGCTGGAGAGACAGATTCATCACCCAGAGACTCCCTATGCTGTGGAACAGAATCCCGGTCCATGTGAGACAGAGCACCTCGCTGGTTCTGTTCAAGAGGAATCCTGACCAGTGAATGGGAGATCGTAGGTTTACCCCAGGGATCATCTCTGTATCACTGCTGGACAGAGGCACGGCAAACTAATGGGTATAGTATTCTTCAACCTAAGGGGTGGTGAAAGCCACACAACTCTGGCTAGGCTTATAAATGCCCTAGGGCAGATAGCCAAGTATGAACCTATGAACCTATAAGAAATGGATAACTGTACCCTTTGGGAAGTCAACAATCCTAGCTAATTACCATATTCATAATACACCCCTAAGAGTTGGCCCAGTGGTCAGGGATCTGGGTATGCACAGACAGTGGCCTTATCTTCGACCACCATGTGGCCACAGTGGTGAGGAAATCCTTTTATGTTGCATAACTTATCAGTAATGGTATGGCATCTAGGTCCAAGAAAGTCATTATCCCACTATACTCCTATTATCAGACCAGTTACTGAGCACAGTGCTCTGTTCAGTAAGCACCTGACCAGGCATATGCAGCAACTAGACTGATCTCAGTGGATTCGTACAAAATGAATAGAAGGTGTAACAAGCCTGCTTTACGCAGAGCGCTTTGAAGTTCCTACCATTTTCTCAGTTTCCTATACATACCTGAGGGGTGATCTATGCTTGGCATACAAGTCATCTACAAACTTCACATATATGAATCCCATGCATATTGGTAAGTCAAATAGTGCCAGAAATACAAGATATAAGGACCTGAATTGTATCTGTGACTTAAACAGAACATGCTGAAAAGACAGAAGCTGCTGAAAAGACAGAAGCATCCCACAGATTGCCTCTCCTATGGAACAGGCTTCCCCCCATGTCAATATTGAAAGAGACTCTGGTAAGCTGGTTGTAGCACGCTATCTGTCAAATGCTTTTGATATTGTTTCCCACAATAAACTACTTCAACAACTCATTAGCCTTGGGATTACCCCCCCTCCCTCTAGCCAATGTTTTTCTAGTTTCTTATTTAATAGACAGCAGTCAGTAAAATGGAAAGGCTCATTGTTATCATAAAAAAAGAGTCATGAAATAACAAAGTCGAGAAAAATACCACAAAAATGGTTCCAGGTGGAAGATGGTGGATGATGCGTTCTTGTATGCAAGTCTATCTCTCTATTTTTTTAATTTTGGTATTCTGTAGAGATTGCATTTTATGCACCATGCTGGTGAAAACCCAGGCATATTCCAATGTATGGAAATTATAGTGTTGATTAGTAATAAACATGTTTTCTAATGCTGTAACCTTTGTGGTGAGTTTCTCTATTAGCTTGGCATTATGCTTCACGACAATCTCCATATATTTGCAGCTCATATGATTGAAAACGTTTATTAGTTCATGATGTAGTTATGAACCACTTTCCGCTCCTGTTTGGAAGTGCCACATTCTTAAACCCTTTGATACATGTTGGACCCTTATGGACTCAAGAAAATATGTGTGAGCTGTTTTAACTTGAACAGGCCAGCATAGCACCAATTCCTAGGTTTAGGGCCTTAAAAAGAAGCTAAAAAATATGTAGATTTAAGTTAAGTAATATTTATATGATGTAATACTGTCAAACAGCATAATTTATCAATTTGGATACTGGATAGTGACTATGGAAACTGATGTTTTCAGGTAGGTTAAAAAGAGAATAAAATGAAATTTTAATGTCTGATGAAGTTCTAAAATATTTTGAAATGAAAGCACCTGTTTTAATTGAATTTAACTATTGTCATTAAATGAGTGTCCTTTATTTAACTTCCTGGACCCCTTTTTGTGGTATTTTTCTACTTTTTGCCATCATACTTAACAAACTTTACTAGAGTTCCTCAAGCATCTGTCCTAGACTCCCTTTTTTTTAACTTCTTCATCAATGGTCTCCATACTTCTTCCTGTCATGGTTCCTTAATTCAATTTGTAGATGATTCTACTGTTATCTGTTCTTCAGATAATCTATCACACCTTCAGCAGATATCCCAGGAAGCTTTCACAGCCATGAAATACTGACTTTATAACTCCCAATTGATACTTAATCCTAAAAAACCTAAACATCATCTCTTTTACTCGTAAAACACTTGCACAAGATAAAGCAAATTTCAAGATGCTCTCTCAGAAACCCACACACATTGAAATTGTTCCCCATACTAAACTCTTAGGTGTGATTAAAGATGAAAAATCTAAAATTTGATCTTCATATCCAGAACAACCTCGAAAAAAAAAAGAGAAATTGGAGATTCTATACTGGCACAAACATTTTATAAATGCATCTTCCAAAACTACCCTCACTGCTACATATGTCTTATCCTCACTACTTTATAGAGCTGCTATTCTTAGCAAACTCCATATCTCATTGAAAACAAAGCCTGAATCACATTAATGCTTAAATTTGCAACTACTTTAACCTACTCTACCCATAACTGCCCAACACTCTCTCAAATCCATCCTCCATAGCTACATTCATAAAAGATCCCTTACATCAGTGGACAAATAACTTATCTCCGTATATAAACCTAATAAATCAGCTGAGCAAATCTTTACTCTTATGTTGTAGGCAAAACATTCAACAGCCTACCTTTAAGTATCGGAGCAAATTGCAACCCATTAGCCTTTAAACATACATTAAAATAATTTTAAACAAATCATGCATCTGTTTCTGCTCCAAACCAGAGTATGTGGCATCACTTTTCTCCATATCCCATGACACCTACTGTGAACTTTTTTCACTAGCAATTACACTCATTTCTCCCCATATATCACATACATCATTAACTTTCTCCCCATATATCACAAATATCATTAACTTTCTCCCCATATATCACATATATCATTAACTTTCTCCACATATATCATATACATCATTAACTTTCTCCCCATATATCACATACATCATTAACTTTCTCCCCATATATCGCATACGTCATTAACTTTCTCCCCATATATCACACATATCATTAACTTTCTCCCCATATATCACATATATCATTAACTTTCTCCCCATATATCACATACATCATTAACTTTCTCCCCATATATCACATACATCATTAACTTTCTCCCCATATATCACATATATCATTAACTTTCTCCCCGTATATCACATATATCATTAACTTTCTCCCCATATATCACATATATCATTAACTTTCTCCCCATATATCACATACATCACTAACATTCTCCCCATATATCACATACATCATTAACTTTCTCCCCATATATCACATACATCATTAACTTTCTCCCCATATATCACATATATCATTAACTTTCTCCCCATATATCACATACATCATTAACTTTCTCTTACTCCTCACCTTTTTTCTAAACATTTACGTACTATTGTCCATGTTGTACTAAAACCAATGCCTTTATGATCAGCATCTACACACTTTCACATCATACTCCATCTTTATTTCTTGACTTTTTGGTATTTCTTAAAAGTTCTGAAAATTTTAATACACTATATCATCTTTTGTCTGCTATATGCTTCCCTTAAATCCTTTTATAATGTAATAATTCTTACCAAAAATGTATTATGAATCCTTTAACATTTTTTACTATTAACTATATAAAATGTTGATTAACATCTTCATCCTTTAATAATAAAACCTTTTTTTAATTAAATATGTTCTGTAATCCTACTGTTTTTACGGTTTAACATGTAAAATGATTATCTAGAGCCTTTCTTCTCAGGCATCCACTGGAAATTGACTTTCCCAATAAAAAAATGTCAATAAATAAATAAATAAATAAATGTTTTCCTCTGCTATGAACTATGATCAGGCAATATAAACATCCATCTTCCAATAAAATTCACTTTATGCTAAAATTCTTCATTTAGCTGTTCTGAAGCACTTTGCCCAGATAATCACAAGGCTTAGCAGTGGAAGATAAATACCAGGGCACAATTTATGGACAACATTTTGACCATGACATTGAAGAACATATTGATTTTAATCATCATTTTTGTAACATATTATTGCATGCCTTCCTGAGCTTGCTAAGTCTAGATATGGATACATTCACAGGAAGGATAAAGATGAAATAAAATGTAAACATCTCCTTTTTTGTGACTACTTACAAAATCATCCCCAGGGTAACTGAGCAGGTATAATACAGTTACAATTCTGCATGCGACATTAATTTCTGGCAATGTTTGCATAATGAACTCCTCTGTAACATCTTCAATGCGCCTTGGAGGAGGTTTTCTCATTGTACTTGGGAAGTTTGGCACCCAGGCACTCATGTCAAACTGTAATGAAAAACAGGTATAAACTAAACATATTAAATATCACATTTAACTTCAGTTTTATAAAAACATGTATTACCTAAGAACTAAGTACAAAGGAAAGCTGATGTAAAACAATGCATACAAATATTTCAAATAGATGAATGGCTATACAAAGGCAGGCATATGCCACTGTTCATAAAATACAGTCAGCTAGTAGCATAACCCACAAAAGGCCTCATATGGTAAATCCAAGTATGCAAAGTGACCCAAACTACACAAGGCAAAGTTGATGAAATGTTCCTGGGCTGCCAAGTCTGCTTAACACTAAATGGATGCCTTGTGTCATCAATGACCACACAACAAATTAAAATCTAGTGTCTTAAGAGTGTCCAGCAGAGCTCAGGGTCAGTAAGTTCAAGCTGACAGGTCGGCAGTCTAAAACACAGAATTCATAAAACTCAGCCATGCACAAAACCTGGCAGAAATTAATTAACTAGTTACAGTTCAAGATCAATTCAGCTTAGCTTCCTCAAACTAGCAAAGTCCAACAAAGCATCCCAGGCACAGACATAAGAATTCATCAATGTCCAGCAACAGCCATATTCAGAAGCATTCCAGGACAAGTGAGGCAAACTCAGCAGCATTCAAGAAAAAGAATGGCAAGCTGAAGCAACATGAAACAGAACCAAATCCATCCTCCGTATAATGGCACTAATGTTTCCAGCACTGTAGGACTGAAACAGAACCAAATCCATCCTCCGTATAACGGCACTAATGTTTCCAGCACTGTAGGACTGAAACAGAACCAAATCCATCCTCCGTATAACGGCACTAATGTTTCCAGCACTGTAGGACTGAAACAGAACCAAATCCATCCTCCGTATAATGGCACTAATGTTTCCAGCACTGTAGGACTGAAACAGAACCAAATCCATCCTCCGTATAACGGCACTAATGTTTCCAGCACTGTAGGACTGAACCAGAACAAAATGCATCCTCCGTGTAATGGTACTAATGTTTCCAGCACTGTAGGACTGAAACAGAACCAAATCCATCCTCTGTATAACGGCACTAATGTTTCCAGCACTGTAGGACTGAAACAGAACAAAATCCATCCTCCATATAACAGTACTAATGTTTCCAGCACTGTAGGACTGAAACAGAACAAAATGCATCCTCCATGTAACGGTACTAATGTTTCCAGCACTGTAGGACTGAAACAGAACAAAATCCATCCTCCATATAATGGTACTAATGTTTCCAGCACTGTAGGACTGAAACAGAACAAAATGCATCCTCCGTGTAACGGTACTAATGTTTCCAGCACTGTAGGACTGAAACAGAACAAAATCCATCCTCCATATAACGGCATTAATGTTTCCAGCACTGTAGGCAAAGAACAACTTAAATTTAACAAACTTAGCCACAAAGAAAGATAACCCTAAAGAACAAACATTTACACTCCATGCCTCACAACAGCATAAATCTAATCCAAAATATAACTCCAAAGAACAAGAACTCACAATTCAAGTTGGACAACAGCACAGATGTAATCCAAAAAATAACCTGAAAGAACAATAACTCTGAGTCCAAGCCAGGCAACAGCACAAATGTAATCCAAAAATTATCCCAAAGAATAACTAGTCAGAGTCCAAACTAAAGAACAGCAAAGACATAATCCAAAGACAGCCCCCCCCCCAAAAAAAAAAACACTCAATATGCAAGCCAAAGAACAGCACAAATGTAATGCAAAAATAATCCCAAAGAACAACTGCTGAATGTCCAAGTCAAAGAATAGCAGGAATAGAAGCCAGGGATTAATCCATTGGCAGCCAAATGCTGCCAACTTTGGGCATGCATTAAGGCCTGGAGAAAAGTTTGACGTTTGATATTGTGTCTCATGTAAAGTGTAAATTCCAACACATAAAACAAAATCTAACCTTAGTTTCATTTGCAGTTTCTGAATGAAGCAAGTCATTCTTTACAACACAAAGTTTGAAAGATAAGGCTTCTAATATAGCAAAATGCAACATTTGTGATAGCAGTCTGAGGTAGAGATTTAAGGTTATGAGATACTTATTTTTAGACCTGTAATATTCCTGGGTTTGAGACTCACAACCTCCATTTATCTACTCTGTAACAGAAAAAGACATTGCTGCCAGTTTGTCCCTTAAGAGGGACTGCATTCAAGGCATTTACTTGTTTAGCAAATGTTTTTTTTTCTTCATTACCTTTGCATACACATTTGGGAATAGCAGTTTGTATTCAAACTAAATGCTTTTGTGTATACACTTTGCCTAAACAAGTTACTGTGTCTAGTACTGCAACGCCTCTCTCTCTCTCTCTGTCTCTGTCTCTGTCTCTCTCTCTCTCTCTCTCTCTCTGTCTCTGTCTCTCTCTCTCTGTTTTAACTTTCCAGTTTGCTGTTCTGTTTCCAAAGCTTGCATGAATTACTTCTGGGGAAATGAAACTAATTCTAGCAATTTGATGTCTCGGTTAATCACTGGGAGGCTGTTAGTACTGGTCAATTTGCAATGTTAATTTAGATTACGGTTTCTGCTTTAACAACCCATTTGCTGAACGGAAGGAAGCTGGAAAACTGTTACAAGTCCTGCTAAAGAGCACCGCTGCTAGCTACTGCTTTTTATATTATACAAATCAGTTTTTAAAAGACAATTAATGCTAGTTGCTGCTAACTGGTACACAGCAGCTGGATGTTTAAGGGATTGATACTGCATTGTGTTGGTCTAAACATTTTTTTTTCTGGGAAACCAGTTATCAAAACAAACTGATTTTTTATATAAACAAGATTCTTTATTCAAATCTGCAATTTAAACAACAGTGCACTATAACCTTAAAGCAGACTTACTTACTCCAAGTGAATACATTTTAAATAAGTCCTAACTGGCAGATTGTGAAACTGATCTAAAGTTATAAATTTGGTTTATTAAAAAATCTGCACATATTTTTCTTACCTCAAAAACTTTATTTCTTTAATAGACTTGTAAAGTTGCCCCTTCTACTCAGTATTGAAAGCCATCAGTTTCTTGTTTTTCTGCATCATTCTGCACAAAATTACCTTTCTTCCACTAGGAGGATCTGTGGCCTGCAAAATATATGTTTCAATGCAGACAATATATAGACTGAAATATTCATGTGTCACAAGGTAAGCTGCTGAACCATCTGTACCACAGAGCTTGCAGCCAGTGCTACTGCTAATGGAATGGGACACTTCATGTCTTAATGTACTTAAGGCTATTTAAAGCTATTATATCTTGATATGTATGGCTTTCTTACCCATGATCAACTTTTTCAAACTTTCTTTGCTTCACTGACATGATCAGTTACTCACATTATATAAGCAAAAACACTCTGACTGTTGTTTAAACCTTCCTTTGCCTCCATTGTCACTGATTGTTTTTGGGGCTAATATCCTCATCTGTGAGGGGCTCCAACCTGCTCTGTTCAACTTCTCTATGCTCAGGCTCACTATGCTACCCTACCTCTCCAATTCTCACCCATCAACCTCTTCTATTTAAATTTATACTGAACATATCCCACCCCCTTTCTCATTCCTTTCCCCACCTCTTCCTACTGTCCTCACCAATCCCTGCTTCTACCTCATTATCCAATAGCATTCACCCAGATGCTTTGCAATTGTATGTCACCTCACCTGCACACTTCTTCTGTACTGATCCTTATTTTATTTACTCTTCTTTGTTGTTATAACATTACAATCTATACTTTTTATCCGCCTTTTCCACATTTACACTATTCATGTCTTCCTGCTTGGGAAGTCCTCCTTCAATATCACCCTTCCTTTCAGAATACTGACCAGAAATGCAATATCCAGAACAGTTGTTTTGTATATATAACCACTTTATTTATTGTATTCCTAATACTTCCTCTAATTCACAACTTCACCCTACTATGCTATGGCTTATTCTACGTTTCTCTAACTGACCATACTATGTTCAAATCTTACCTTTCTCCATCACCATAATAAGGGAGCACCCTGCCTGGGATCTCCAGCAAACCAGTTCACTCTGGTCATTTTATCCCCCTTTCTTTCCTCCCCTCCCCTTTAACATCTTTTACTTTTCGTTTAACTATAATCTCCCCAAGTGCCCTATAGTCGTCTCTACCTACCATGTTATACTTGTGTGTCTTCACACCTCTACTATTCATTTTATGTCACCTTATTACCTACCATGGTGCTCTCACACTTTATTCACACTCTCACACTATCAGTCACTCTATCTACTCTCAGGTTAAGCCTTCCTTCATATCTATTTCCTCAGATGTATTTAATCTTCAGCCTATCCACCTTCTCATTTACAAAACATCTAACTAGTCAGTTCACTTTGGCATAACCTGGAATAAATTCATAACGTTTATAAAAAAATAACTAACTCCAATCTGCTCTTCAATAATATCCCAATTCTGGCACTTCAGCTCATCCATTCCACCCTCCTCTGCCCCTAACTCCGGTGCATCACCCTCAAAACTGCTTACCTCCATTAACATATGAAGTATTTTAAACAACGTTACAGACCTACCAGCATGGCTTCTTCAGTACTCACTAAATATGACTCACATTACTGAAACTTGGATAAAACTCCATACCTCTCAACCTCTTAGTACAAGAAACCTGAACAAAGCTAAAATAATGGATGGACAAAGGACCAAAAATAAGGACACATTTAATACATTGCTCTTATAAACTTAGAAGTTGCTAGAATAACAGGTTTTTATGTTAAGATGCATTTTCTGACATATATATAGTCTGAAACTCAAACGTATGTCATTATTTAGTTACTTCAATAGTCAGTGATTTTCCAGAGAACCACAAATTTCATGATTAACAGATCAAAATTATTAGGCAAAAATCTGGACAGTCTGCAAAAACTGGACAGTTATGAGGTATGGCCATATAAAATATTCAGAAATTCTTAAACCCTGTGTTGTTGTCACTTTGGACACAATAGAAGAGTCTTCGTGGGTTCTGTTCAAACAGCTTTATTTTATACAAACACATCAGTATAAAAGTTTACTGACTTTAACTTAAGTAACTAATATACAAACTAACAACTGCGATCATGCATGGTCACTCTCTGGCTGCTCTCTCATCATGGCACTAGAAACTGCACATGCCTGACATTTATATGTGCACGCACAGTCTTTGATATGCTTCTTAAAGACACACCACATGCACTCTGATCTACCTCTTCCCTCTTTGAGAAATAGATCCTGCAACGTTATGAGTCTCTTTGGCATGCAGATATCGCAGGTACTGTCATGCATTTATACAAGACTAGGTACATATATACAGAATTAAGTCCATGTTGCTGCATATTTCACACTTGGCTTAGATATCCATCTATAGTGTGTGACAAAATTGGGAGCTGGATTTAGCAAATGGAGTAATCTCTACAATATGTTTGACTTTTGAAGTATTCGGAATATTTTCAGGAATGAAATCAGAGGTTTGAACACAGTCTGGTAAGGGAACAACACTTGGTTCTCTCTGAGATTTGGAGTCTACATCACAGAAACAATGTTGTGGTGATGATGATTCTGGTACAGGAAGAAGATGTCTGTGATTTCTCCTCGAAGCCTACAAGGTAGGATCTTGGCTCAGCACATACACCTGTAACTTGGCCAATCTGGTCGAAACCTTTTGCTGTTTGTATTCTCACTGTCTCTCCTTAACTCAACTGATGAAGAAATCTGCTCGATTTGACATAACTGGAATTCTGTATAGTACACTTCTTGAATAATTGAGCCCTGATTAATTTATTGTTCTTAGTTTTAGGCTTTAATAAACTAGAATTAATATGTAGCATCATTCTGGTTTGCTGGAAAGAAGTCTTTCAGCAGATGAGCCAAGAATATCATCACGGGGCATGTTTCTGAGATTAAGCAAATTCAAGAATATATCAGCATTGTCATGCTTTGACCTTTCAAGTAATTGCTTTGCACTCTGCACTGCACGTTCGGCTAGACCATTTGACTGTGGATATTCAGGACTGCTAGTAACATGTACAAAGTCCCATTCTCTTACAAATTTCTGGAATAACTGACTAATGAATTGAGTACCATTGTCAGAAATAACTTTGTGTGGACTACCATGGACTGAGAAATGGCATTTCAACTTAGTAATAACAGCAGTGGATGTTAGGTTAGGCATTAGATCAATCTCAAACAAATTCAAATAAGAGTCTACCAAAACTAAGTAGTGTTGATTGTTCCACTCGAAGATATCAGTGGCTACTGTTGAGCAAGGTAGTTCAGGAACTGGACTTAGCTGAACTGGCTCTCTTTGCAGGTGAGGTCTAGTACTATTGCATTCTGAAAAAGAAGAAAGTACTTTATGTCTTTCAGTAATGAAGGCTGAAATACTAATTCTCTCGCTCTTCTCTTAGTGGATGCAGAACCTGGGTGACCACAATGTAAAATCTGGATATATTCTTATTGTAAGGAAGCTGGAACAACAACTTTAGAACCTTTGAAAATAATGCCATCTTCCATCAACATTTCATCTCTGTAAGGAAAATAGGTCTGCACTTCAGGTGGTACACTAGATTTTTTTAATGGCCATCCAACATTAATGTA
This sequence comes from Protopterus annectens, assembly GCF_019279795.1. Classification (NCBI taxonomy): domain Eukaryota; kingdom Metazoa; phylum Chordata; order Ceratodontiformes; family Protopteridae; genus Protopterus; species Protopterus annectens. The sequence continues at coordinate 1,192,167,711 of NC_056737.1, forward strand.
GTGATTAAGCTTTGGCAAAATTGGATCAGTCTTTGTGTGATCTCTTAACTCATGAAGCGTCGGGGTAGAAAAATTGCATACTGCCATTACATCAAAATCAAAATTCTCTGTGTCAAGCTGTTCTGTCATATTTCTGGGTGATCTGGATAAGGTTATAGGTTCATAGGCTCATAGATTAGTACTAAGTTATCACACTACTGACTCCCTTCATTTCATTCCCACTCCCTCTCCTTTGTTCCTTTCTCATAACTCACCCTAGTCACTCCCTTCATTTCATTCCCACTCCCTGTCCTTTGTTCCTTTCTCATAACTCACCCTTGTGACTGCCTTCATTTCAACTCTCTCTCCTTTTTCCTTTCTCATAACTCACCCTAATGACTCCCTTCATTTCTTTTCCACTCCCTCTCCTTTCTCCTTTCTCATAACTCACCCCTTTGACTGCCTTCATTTCACCTCCCTCTCATTTTTCCTTTCTAAAAACTCACCCTAGTGACTCCCTTCATTGAACTTAGACTCCTGCTCCCTTTTGACTTTCTCTTAACTCACCCTAGTGACTCCCTTTGTTTCATTTCCACTCCCTCTCCCATTCTCCTTTCTCATAACTCAACCTTGTGACTGCCTTTATTTTTTTCAACTCTCTCTCCTTTCTTATAACTCACCCTACTAATTGCCTTCATTTTATTCCGACTTCTCCCTTTTTCCTTTCACATAACTCACTCTAGTGACTCCCTTCATTTCATTTCCACTCCCTCTCCTTTACTCCTTTATCATAACTCACCCTAGTGATTCTCATCATTTTATTTCCACTCCCTCTCCCCTTTTCTTTTCTCTAACTCACCCTAGTGGCTTCCTTCATTTCATTTCCACTCCCTCTCCCATGTTTTCCTTTCTCATAACTCACCCTAGTGGCTTCCTTCATTTCATTTCCACTCTCTCTCCATTTTTCCTTTCGCATAACTCACCCTAGTGACTCCCTTCATTTCATTTCCACTCCCTCTCCCTTTTACCTTTCTCATAACTCACCCTGACTCCCTTCATTTCACTCAAACTTCATCTCCCTTTTCTCCTTTCTCATAACTTACCCTACTGACTCCCTTCATTTCATTTCCATTGCCTCTCCCTTTCCTTTCCATAACTCACCCTAGTGACTCCCTTCATTTTATTTCCACTCCCTCTCCCTTATTCCTTTCTCCAAACTCACCCTAGTGACTCCCTTCATTTCATTTCCACTACCTCTCCCTTATTCCTTTCTCATAACTCACCCTTGTGACTGCCTTAATTTCAATTCTCTCTCTCCCTTTTACCTTTCTCATACCTCACTCTAGTGATGCCCCTCATTTCATTTCCTCTCACTCTCCTTTTTCTCCTTTCTCATAACTCACCCTAGTGACTCCCTTCATTTCATTTCCACTCCTGCTCCATTTTGCCTTTCTCATAACTCACCCTAGTGGTTCCCTTCAATTCATTTCCACTCCCTCTTGCTTTCTCTTTTCTCATAACTCACCATAGTGACTCCCTTCATTTCACTTCCCCTCCCTCTTCCTTTTTTCCTATCTCATAACTCACCTTGTGACGCCCTTTATTTAATTTGCACTCCCTCTCCTTTCTTCGTTTCTCATAACTCACTCTACTGAATCCCTTAATTTCATTTCACTCCCTCTTCCTTTCCTCCTTTATCATAACTCACCCTAGTACCTCCCTTCATTTTATTTTAACTCCCTCTCCCCTTTTCCTTTATCATAACTCACCCTAGTGACTCCTTTCATTTCATTTCTACTCCCTCTCACTTTTTTCTTTCTCATAACTCACCGTAGTGATTCCCGTCATTTCATTTCCACTCCTGCTCCGTTTTTCCTTTATCATAACTCACCCTAGTGATTCCCTTCATTTCATTTCCACACCTTTTCCCTTTTTTCTTTCTCATAAACCAGCTTAGTTACTCCCCTCATTTCATTCCCACTCCCACTCGCTTTTTCCTTTCTCATTAATCACCCTAGTGACTCCTTTTATTTGATTTCCACTCCCTTTCCTTTTTTTCTCATAACTCACCCTAGTGAATCCCTTAATTTCATTTCTCTCCCTCTCCCTTTTCTCCTTTATCATAACTCACCCTAGTGAGTACCTTAATTTCATTTCACTCCTTCTCCATTTTCTCCTTTATCATAACTCACCCTAGTGACTCTCATCATTTTATTTCCTCCCTCTCCCCTTTTCTTTTCTCTAACTCACCCTAGTGGCTTCCTTCATTTCATTTCCACTCCCTCTCCTGTTTTCCTTTCTCATAACTCACCCTAGTGACTCCCTTCATTTCATTTCCACTCTCTCTCCATTTTTCCTTTCTCATAACTCACCCTAGTGACTCCTTCATTTCATTTCCACTCCCTCTCCC
>NC_056737.1:1192170599-1192189485 GCF_019279795.1 Protopterus annectens
AGAAAGATGAAATGTAAATGAATTTCATACCTATTTATGAAATAATTCAGTTACATACAAACCCACTGCACAGGTACCAAAGCCCCAGCTCTGCCCCCAGTATTATAGCCACATCAATACAAGTATACTGAGTACAGTTTGTGCTACCAGCAGGTAATGAGATTCAGAAAGATGAAATGTAAATGAATTTCATACCTATTTATGAAATAATTCAGTTACATACAAACCCACTGCACAGCTACCAAAGCCCCAGCTCTGCCCCAGTATTATAGCCACATCAATACAAGTATACTGAGTACAGTTTGTGCTACCAGCAGGTAATGAGATTCAGAAAGATGAAATGTAAATGAATTTCATACCTATTTATGAAATAATTCAGTTACATACAAACCCACTGCACAGGTACCAAAGCCCCAGCTCTGCCCCAGTATTATAGCCACATCAATACAAGTATACTGAGTACAGTTTGTGCTACCAGCAGGTAATGAGATTCAGAAAGATGAAATGTAAATGAATTTCATACCTATTTATGAAATAATTCAGTTACATACAAACCCACTGCACAGGTACCAAAACCCCAGCTCTGCCCCAGTATTATAGCCACATCAATACAAGTATACTGAGTACAGTTTGTGCTACCAGCAGGTAATGAGATTCAGAAAGATGAAATGTAAATGAATTTCATACCTATTTATGAAATAATTCAGTTACATACAAACCCACTGCACAGGTACCAAAGCCCCAGCTCTGCCCCCAGTATTATAGCCACATCAATACAAGTATACTGAGTACAGTTTGTGCTACCAGCAGGTAATGAGATTCAGAAAGATGAAATGTAAATGAATTTCATACCTATTTATGAAATAATTCAGTTACATACAAACCCACTGCAAAGGTACCAAAGCCCCAGCTCTGCCCCCAGTATTATAGCCACATCAATACAAGTATACTGAGTACAGTTTGTGCTACCAGCAGGTAATGAGATTCAGAAAGATGAAATGTAAATGAATTTCATACCTATTTATGAAATAATTCAGTTACATACAAACCCACTGCACAGGTACCAAAGCCCCAGCTCTGCCCCCAGTATTATAGCCACATCAATACAAGTATACTGAGTACAGTTTGTGCTACCAGCAGGTAATGAGATTCAGAAAGATGAAATGTAAATGAATTTCATACCTATTTATGAAATAATTCAGTTACATACAAACCCACTGCACAGCTACCAAAGCCCCAGCTCTGCCCCCAGTATTATAGCCACATCAATACAAGTATACTGAGTACAGTTTGTGCTACCAGCAGGTAATGAGATTCAGAAAGATGAAATGTAAATGAATTTCATACCTATTTATGAAATAATTCAGTTACATACAAACCCACTGCACAGGTACCAAAGCCCCAGCTCTGCCCCCAGTATTATAGCCACATCAATACAAGTATACTGAGTACAGTTTGTGCTACCAGCAGGTAATGAGATTCAGAAAGATGAAATGTAAATGAATTTCATACCTATTTATGAAATAATTCAGTTACATACAAACCCACTGCACAGGTACCAAAGCCCCAGCTCTGCCCCCAGTATTATAGCCACATCAATACAAGTATACTGAGTACAGTTTGTGCTACCAGCAGGTAATGAGATTCAGAAAGATGAAATGTAAATGAATTTCATACCTATTTATGAAATAATTCAGTTACATACAAACCCACTGCACAGGTACCAAAGCCCCAGCTCTGCCCCCAGTATTATAGCCACATCAATACAAGTATACTGAGTACAGTTTGTGCTACCAGCAGGTAATGAGATTCAGAAAGATGAAATGTAAATGAATTTCATACCTATTTATGAAATAATTCAGTTACATACAAACCCACTGCACAGGTACCAAAGCCCCAGCTCTGCCCCAGTATTATAGCCACATCAATACAAGTATACTGAGTACAGTTTGTGCTACCAGCAGGTAATGAGATTCAGAAAGATGAAATGTAAATGAATTTCATACCTATTTATGAAATAATTCAGTTACATACAAACCCACTGCACAGGTACCAAAGCCCCAGCTCTGCCCCCAGTATTATAGCCACATCAATACAAGTATACTGAGTACAGTTTGTGCTACCAGCAGGTAATGAGATTCAGAAAGATGAAATGTAAATGAATTTCATACCTATTTATGAAATAATTCAGTTACATGCAAACCACTGCAAGGGTACCAAAGCTGCAGCTCTGCCCGCAGTATTATAGCCACATCAATACAAGTATACTGAGTACAGTTTGTGCTACCAGCAGGTAATGAGATTCAGAAAGATGAAATGTAAATGAATTTCATACCTATTTATGAAATAATTCAGTTACATACAAACCCACTGCACAGGTACCAAAGCCCCAGCTCTGCCCCCAGTATTATAGCCACATCAATACAAGTATACTGAGTACAGTTTGTGCTACCAGCAGGTAATGAGATTCAGAAAGATGAAATGTAAATGAATTTCATACCTATTTATGAAATAATTCAGTTACATACAAACCCACTGCACAGGTACCAAAGCCCCAGCTCTGCCCCCAGTATTATAGCCACATCAATACAAGTATACTGAGTACAGTTTGTGCTACCAGCAGGTAATGAGATTCAGAAAGATGAAATGTAAATGAATTTCATACCTATTTATGGAATAATTCAGTTACATACAAACCCACTGCACAGGTACCAAAGCCCCAGCTCTGCCCCCAGTATTATAGCCACATCAATACAAGTATACTGAGTACAGTTTGTGCTACCAGCAGGTAATGAGATTCAGAAAGATGAAATGTAAATGAATTTCATACCTATTTATGAAATAATTCAGTTACATACAAACCCACTGCACAGCTACCAAAGCCCCAGCTCTGCCCCCAGTATTATAGCCACATCAATACAAGTATACTGAGTACAGTTTGTGCTACCAGCAGGTAATGAGATTCAGAAAGATGAAATGTAAATGAATTTCATACCTATTTATGAAATAATTCAGTTACATACAAACCCACTGCAAAGGTACCAAAGCCCCAGCTCTGCCCCAGTATTATAGCCACATCAATACAAGTATACTGAGTACAGTTTGTGCTACCAGCAGGTAATGAGATTCAGAAAGATGAAATGTAAATGAATTTCATACCTATTTATGAAATAATTCAGTTACATACAAACCCACTGCACAGGTACCAAAGCCCCAGCTCTGCCCCCAGTATTATAGCCACATCAATACAAGTATACTGAGTACAGTTTGTGCTACCAGCAGGTAATGAGATTCAGAAAGATGAAATGTAAATGAATTTCATACCTATTTATGAAATAATTCAGTTACATACAAACCCACTGCAAAGGTACCAAAGCCCCAGCTCTGCCCCCAGTATTATAGCCACATCAATACAAGTATACTGAGTACAGTTTGTGCTACCAGCAGGTAATGAGATTCAGAAAGATGAAATGTAAATGAATTTCATACCTATTTATGAAATAATTCAGTTACATACAAACCCACTGCAAAGGTACCAAAGCCCCAGCTCTGCCCCAGTATTATAGCCACATCAATACAAGTATACTGAGTACAGTTTGTGCTACCAGCAGGTAATGAGATTCAGAAAGATGAAATGTAAATGAATTTCATACCTATTTATGAAATAATTCAGTTACATACAAACCCACTGCACAGGTACCAAAGCCCCAGCTCTGCCCCAGTATTATAGCCACATCAATACAAGTATACTGAGTACAGTTTGTGCTACCAGCAGGTAATGAGATTCAGAAAGATGAAATGTAAATGAATTTCATACCTATTTATGAAATAATTCAGTTACATACAAACCCACTGCACAGCTACCAAAGCCCCAGCTCTGCCCCAGTATTATAGCCACATCAATACAAGTATACTGAGTACAGTTTGTGCTACCAGCAGGTAATGAGATTCAGAAAGATGAAATGTAAATGAATTTCATACCTATTTATGAAATAATTCAGTTACATACAAACCCACTGCAAAGGTACCAAAGCCCCAGCTCTGCCCCCAGTATTATAGCCACATCAATACAAGTATACTGAGTACAGTTTGTGCTACCAGCAGGTAATGAGATTCAGAAAGATGAAATGTAAATGAATTTCATACCTATTTATGAAATAATTCAGTTACATACAAACCCACTGCACAGCTACCAAAGCCCCAGCTCTGCCCCCAGTATTATAGCCACATCAATACAAGTATACTGAGTACAGTTTGTGCTACCAGCAGGTAATGAGATTCAGAAAGATGAAATGTAAATGAATTTCATACCTATTTATGAAATAATTCAGTTACATACAAACCCACTGCACAGGTACCAAAGCCCCAGCTCTGCCCCAGTATTATAGCCACATCAATACAAGTATACTGAGTACAGTTTGTGCTACCAGCAGGTAATGAGATTCAGAAAGATGAAATGTAAATGAATTTCATACCTATTTATGAAATAATTCAGTTACATACAAACCCACTGCACAGGTACCAAAGCCCCAGCTCTGCCCCAGTATTATAGCCACATCAATACAAGTATACTGAGTACAGTTTGTGCTACCAGCAGGTAATGAGATTCAGAAAGATGAAATGTAAATGAATTTCATACCTATTTATGAAATAATTCAGTTACATACAAACCCACTGCACAGGTACCAAAGCCCCAGCTCTGCCCCCAGTATTATAGCCACATCAATACAAGTATACTGAGTACAGTTTGTGCTACCAGCAGGTAATGAGATTCAGAAAGATGAAATGTAAATGAATTTCATACATATTTATGGAATAATTCAGTTACATACAACCCCACGGCACAGGTACCAAAGCCCCAGCTCTGCCCCCAGTATTATAGCCACATCAATACAAGTATACTGAGTACAGTTTGTGCTACCAGCAGGTAATGAGATTCAGAAAGATGAAATGTAAATGAATTTCATACCTATTTCTGGAATAATTCAGTTACATACAAACCCACTGCACAGCTACCAAAGCCCCAGCTCTGCCCCCAGTATTATAGCCACATCAATACAAGTATACTGAGTACAGTTTGTGCTACCAGCAGGTAATGAGATTCAGAAAGATGAAATGTAAATGAATTTCATACCTATTTATGAAATAATTCAGTTACATACAAACCCACTGCACAGCTACCAAAGCCCCAGCTCTGCCCCCAGTATTATAGCCACATCAATACAAGTATACTGAGTACAGTTTGTGCTACCAGCAGGTAATGAGATTCAGAAAGATGAAATGTAAATGAATTTCATACCTATTTATGAAATAATTCAGTTACATACAAACCCACTGCAAAGGTACCAAAGCCCCAGCTCTGCCCCAGTATTATAGCCACATCAATACAAGTATACTGAGTACAGTTTGTGCTACCAGCAGGTAATGAGATTCAGAAAGATGAAATGTAAATGAATTTCATACCTATTTATGAAATAATTCAGTTACATACAAACCCACTGCAAAGGTACCAAAGCCCCAGCTCTGCCCCAGTATTATAGCCACATCAATACAAGTATACTGAGTACAGTTTGTGCTACCAGCAGGTAATGAGATTCAGAAAGATGAAATGTAAATGAATTTCATACCTATTTATGAAATAATTCAGTTACATACAAACCCACTGCACAGCTACCAAAGCCCCAGCTCTGCCCCCAGTATTATAGCCACATCAATACAAGTATACTGAGTACAGTTTGTGCTACCAGCAGGTAATGAGATTCAGAAAGATGAAATGTAAATGAATTTCATACCTATTTATGAAATAATTCAGTTACATACAAACCCACTGCAAAGGTACCAAAGCCCCAGCTCTGCCCCAGTATTATAGCCACATCAATACAAGTATACTGAGTACAGTTTGTGCTACCAGCAGGTAATGAGATTCAGAAAGATGAAATGTAAATGAATTTCATACCTATTTATGAAATAATTCAGTTACATACAAACCCACTGCACAGGTACCAAAGCCCCAGCTCTGCCCCCAGTATTATAGCCACATCAATACAAGTATACTGAGTACAGTTTGTGCTACCAGCAGGTAATGAGATTCAGAAAGATGAAATGTAAATGAATTTCATACCTATTTATGAAATAATTCAGTTACATACAAACCCACTGCACAGCTACCAAAGCCCCAGCTCTGCCCCCAGTATTATAGCCACATCAATACAAGTATACTGAGTACAGTTTGTGCTACCAGCAGGTAATGAGATTCAGAAAGATGAAATGTAAATGAATTTCATACCTATTTATGAAATAATTCAGTTACATACAAACCCACTGCACAGCTACCAAAGCCCCAGCTCTGCCCCCAGTATTATAGCCACATCAATACAAGTATACTGAGTACAGTTTGTGCTACCAGCAGGTAATGAGATTCAGAAAGATGAAATGTAAATGAATTTCATACCTATTTATGAAATAATTCAGTTACATACAAACCCACTGCACAGGTACCAAAGCCCCAGCTCTGCCCCAGTATTATAGCCACATCAATACAAGTATACTGAGTACAGTTTGTGCTACCAGCAGGTAATGAGATTCAGAAAGATGAAATGTAAATGAATTTCATACCTATTTATGAAATAATTCAGTTACATACAAACCCACTGCACAGCTACCAAAGCCCCAGCTCTGCCCCAGTATTATAGCCACATCAATACAAGTATACTGAGTACAGTTTGTGCTACCAGCAGGTAATGAGATTCAGAAAGATGAAATGTAAATTAATTTCATACCTATTTATGAAATAATTCAGTTACATACAAACCCACTGCAAAGGTACCAAAGCCCCAGCTCTGCCCCAGTATTATAGCCACATCAATACAAGTATACTGAGTACAGTTTGTGCTACCAGCAGGTAATGAGATTCAGAAAGATGAAATGTAAATGAATTTCATACCTATTTATGGAATAATTCAGTTACATACAAACCCACTGCACAGGTACCAAAGCCCCAGCTCTGCCCCCAGTATTATAGCCACATCAATACAAGTATACTGAGTACAGTTTGTGCTACCAGCAGGTAATGAGATTCAGAAAGATGAAATGTAAATGAATTTCATACCTATTTATGGAATAATTCAGTTACATACAAACCCACTGCAAAGGTACCAAAGCCCCAGCTCTGCCCCAGTATTATAGCCACATCAATACAAGTATACTGAGTACAGTTTGTGCTACCAGCAGGTAATGAGATTCAGAAAGATGAAATGTAAATGAATTTCATACCTATTTATGAAATAATTCAGTTACATACAAACCCACTGCAAAGGTACCAAAGCCCCAGCTCTGCCCCCAGTATTATAGCCACATCAATACAAGTATACTGAGTACAGTTTGTGCTACCAGCAGGTAATGAGATTCAGAAAGATGAAATGTAAATGAATTTCATACCTATTTATGAAATAATTCAGTTACATACAAACCCACTGCACAGCTACCAAAGCCCCAGCTCTGCCCCCAGTATTATAGCCACATCAATACAAGTATACTGAGTACAGTTTGTGCTACCAGCAGGTAATGAGATTCAGAAAGATGAAATGTAAATGAATTTCATACCTATTTATGAAATAATTCAGTTACATACAAACCCACTGCAAAGGTACCAAAGCCCCAGCTCTGCCCCCAGTATTATAGCCACATCAATACAAGTATACTGAGTACAGTTTGTGCTACCAGCAGGTAATGAGATTCAGAAAGATGAAATGTAAATGAATTTCATACCTATTTATGGAATAATTCAGTTACATACAAACCCACTGCACAGGTACCAAAGCCCCAGCTCTGCCCCCAGTATTATAGCCACATCAATACAAGTATACTGAGTACAGTTTGTGCTACCAGCAGGTAATGAGATTCAGAAAGATGAAATGTAAATGAATTTCATACCTATTTATGAAATAATTCAGTTACATACAAACCCACTGCACAGCTACCAAAGCCCCAGCTCTGCCCCCAGTATTATAGCCACATCAATACAAGTATACTGAGTACAGTTTGTGCTACCAGCAGGTAATGAGATTCAGAAAGATGAAATGTAAATGAATTTCATACCTATTTATGAAATAATTCAGTTACATACAAACCCACTGCACAGCTACCAAAGCCCCAGCTCTGCCCCCAGTATTATAGCCACATCAATACAAGTATACTGAGTACAGTTTGTGCTACCAGCAGGTAATGAGATTCAGAAAGATGAAATGTAAATGAATTTCATACCTATTTATGAAATAATTCAGTTACATACAAACCCACTGCACAGGTACCAAAGCCCCAGCTCTGCCCCCAGTATTATAGCCACATCAATACAAGTATACTGAGTACAGTTTGTGCTACCAGCAGGTAATGAGATTCAGAAAGATGAAATGTAAATGAATTTCATACCTATTTATGAAATAATTCAGTTACATACAAACCCACTGCACAGCTACCAAAGCCCCAGCTCTGCCCCCAGTATTATAGCCACATCAATACAAGTATACTGAGTACAGTTTGTGCTACCAGCAGGTAATGAGATTCAGAAAGATGAAATGTAAATGAATTTCATACCTATTCATGGAATAATTCAGTTACATACAAACCCACTGCAAAGGTTCCAATGCCCAAGCTCTGCCCCCAGTATTATAGCCACATCAATACAAGTATACTAAGTACAGTTTGTGCTATCAGCAGGTAATGAGATTCAGAAAGATGAAATGTCAATGAATTTCTTATCTATTTATGAAATAATTCAGTTACATACAAACCCACTGCACAGCTTCCAAAGCCCCAGCTCTGCCCCCAGTATTATAGCCACATCAATACAAGTATATTGAGTACAGTTTGTTCTACCAGCAGGTAATGAGATACAGAAAGATGAAATGTAAATGAATTTCATTTATTTTTTATTTTATTTATTTTACATTTGTTGACCGGGCTAGTCCAACTGGATACATGTCCATTTTCAGTGGAGGCCCGAGGAGAAAAGCTCCACTATCTAATGCATAATAACAAAAATACATTCAAAGTACATAGGTAATTTAAGACACAACTAAAACAGGCATTTAAAATTACATAGGGAATTAAGACACAAGTAAAACAGGCATATAGGCTTTCCTTTCAGTAAGTTCAAAAAGGTGAATACAGAGACTATCAAATTTCTACAGTACAGGTCATACTACATAGGTAATTTGAGATTCAACTAAAACAGGCATTCATAATTACATAGGGAATTTAAGACGCAACTAAAACAGGCATTTAGGCTATCTTTTCAGTAAGTTCAAAAGGTGAAAACAGAGACCATCAAATTTCTTCAGTACAGGTATATAAAATGTGAGACAGAAATAATTAAGTAGTTTAAAAGCAAAAGATAGAGTTACTAGAAAATTTTAGTTTGAAGTTGAGAGAGTCAATTTCTTAGGTAGAGATGAAAAATAAAATGGAGAAATAGAGTTGGGAGACAGTGCAAAGGATGCAGGAGAAGGTAGGAGGTACGTGATCAGCTAGGGTTATTGCAAGAGCAAAGCCAGTGATTGGTTAGAAAATGTTTCAGTTGAGTTTTAAATAGTGTGATAGAAGTTTGGGCTAAGAGGTCTGTAGGAAGTTGATTCCAAATTTTACCAACTGAGTTGGAAAATATCGAGTCACCTGCTGTATTCTTTGATAGAGAGGTTTGAATCAGTATTTTATTGGAAGAGCGTAGGGTTTTAGGTTGTTATAGGGTTTTATCAGAGGGTGGAGCATTGGTATCTTTTCTGGGTGGTGAAGGGCTTTATGGGCAGTTGTAAGCTGATAGTATTGAATTAGGTGAGGTAACTCCAGCCACCCTAGGTTAAGGAGGTTCAGGCAGTGATGTGTTTTATATGGAGAGGCAGTGGCAAATTTGGCAATGTTGTTATAGGCTGTTGTAAGCCTATTGATGTTATGTTTAGAAAGATTAGTATATATGGGGATGCATATAGTAGAGTAGAGATAAGATATGTTCTGGCTATGGTAGTTCTTGCTTCAGGAGTTAAGAAAGATTTGATTCTGTAGAGAGAACCTAATTTTTGTTAGTTGCTTTTATGATAGAGTTGATATGAAAATCAAATTTTAGTAGGTTGTCGATAGTAACTCCTAGAAGTTTGGTTGTTTGGTCAGGAGAGATAAGGGTGCCATTGTTAGAAGTAAGTGTGAAACTAATAGGGGGAGACAGGTGTGTGGGTGAGAAGAGGAGAAGTTTAGTTTTCTTAGGGTTTAAGAGAAGGCAGTGATTGGAGAACAATTGTTCTATGGTGGTAAAAGTTTTTTGAGTAAGTGAGTGGAGGTCAGCTTGGGTTGTGGCAGAGCAGATGATGGTGGTGTCATCGGCATACTGAATGCAAGTAGTTAGTGGGGTGGCTAGATACAGGTCGTTAATAAAGATGGAAAATAAAAGAGGACCTAAGATGGAGCCCTGAGGTACTCCTAAAGTGGTAGGGAGAAGTTCGGAAAGATTGTTGTTCCATAAAACAGATTGTTTCCGATTCTGAAGATAGGAAGTAAACCAGCTTAAAGCAAGATTATTGAGAGAGAGAGAGATTTTAAACAATGTAGGAGGAGTTGGTGATTCACCATGTCAAAGGCTTTTGACAGGTCTACAAAGAATGCAGATGAAAGAAGATTGTTATTCCGGTTTATATTAATGGAGTCTATGAAGGATAATAAGGCTGTTGTGGTGCTATGGTAGGGACGAAAGCCATGTTGGCAAGTAGCTAGAAGGTTATTAGATAGGAGGTGATTTAAAAGCTGTTTGTGGATGCATTTCTCCATTATTTTAGCAATAGGAGATAGCAGTGCTATAGGGCGGTAGTTCGAGTACTCAAATAAATTGCCCCCTTTGAAGAGAGGGATGATGTGGGAGATTTTCCAGAGTGAAGGTATAGTACTTTCTTTTATGGTTCTGTTGATTAGAATAGAGATAGGGTAGGCAATAGCTTTAGCACCTAGCTGGAGATATTCATCTGGCAATTTGTCAGCTGAGGGGGTTGAGGGTTTGAGTTTCTGAAGTAAATTAAGAATATAGGAAGTAGGTATGGGTTTAAGTTGAAATAGAGGTGGAGTGCAGTTAGTATAACCTAGTAAAGAGGGGTCAGGGCTTTGTTGGTTGGCCAGTTTAAGTATGGTTGAAGTAAAGAAGTAATTGAATGCGTTAGCTGTTTGTAGAGGAGAGTCAGGGCAGGAGCCTAGTGGGTTGGGAGTTTCAACCTTGCCGGGGGATAGTAGTGAGTTAATTGATTTCCAAAATTTTTGTGGTTGGCAGTGGGAGGATTGCTGTAGCTTGGTGTAATAGTTCCTTTTATCTTGTTTGATAGCAAGCTTAGTCTTGTTCCTTTTTTGTTTGAAGCTAAGGTGATCAAAAGAGTCTTTTGTGGTTCTCCATTTAGTCCAAGCTTTATTCTTACTAAGGATAAGTTGTTTGGTGTTGGTTGTTAGCCATTGAGCTGTCTTAGATTTCATTCGTATAGAACGGATGGGGGCATGATGATCGAGAATAGTAAGAAAGGTATTATTAAAGTGGTTAACAGCTTCATCTATTGGGAGAGTTTTAGAGGTGACCAGTTAATCAAACTGAGTTCGTTTTGAAACTGCTGAAGGTTAAAATGTTTTTGCTGCTTGAGATGAGCGAATTAGGGAGGTGTTGTTAGATGAGTTTTGTGCCTAATGATGTATGTGAGAGAGTGGTCGCTAAGGTCGTCTGGGAGGGTACCTGTTGAATACATTTGTTGGGGACTATTAGTCAAGATCCAGTCGAGAATGGTTTCTTTGTTATTGTTTTTATTTGTTCTAGTTGTGGAGTTAATGGTTTGATGGAATCCATGCAGGTTAATAATGGTAGACGGATTAGTTTGTTTGCACATGTTCCAATCAATCAATATTAAGTCGCCTAGTAGTATTGTTTCTTGAAGGAGATTAATTGAAAACCAGTTTAGTAGGTCTTCTAATATGGGGAATTGTTGCCTGGGGGAAGATAAGTGCAGATAATATTAATAGTTTTGTGTGAGTTTAGGGAGAGTTTGGAAATAATCATTTCAACATTAGAGTCATGTGGTGGGGTAAGGGCTGATTTACTTATTTCCAGTCCAGTTTTGAAGAGTATAGCTACTCCTCCACCTTTTTTGTTAAGACGATCTTGTCTTAGGATGTTATAGCCAGGGGGGATAATTTCATTATCTTTTATTTTGGGTTTAAGCCAGGTTTCAGTAAGACAGAGAATGTCAAACTGTTGGACTTCTAGTAGGGCATGAAGAGCAGGAAGTTTGTTACATACGCTACGGATGTTAAGATGAGCTATTGTGAGAGATTTGGGAGGTTTAGTTTGTGGTGTAGACATAGGTTTCATAGTTTGGGAATTAGGGGATGGTATGTCTGTGTTTGGGCCTGGGTTGGGGTGGATGTCCCCATCAATTAATGATAAACCATGAATAAGGTTAGTTACTTGTGAGGTTTTGATGCTGTGCAAGTGTTTTGTGAGTCGAAGAAAAAGGTATTTGATGTGTGAGAGACAATGATATTTAGGTTCAAGATATGAGTTGCTGTATATGGGACTGTGATGGGTTGTGAGTGTAGTTGGGGGGGTAGCTAGGGTATGTTTGTGTGGAGTACAAAAGGTAGGATTTAAAGGTTGCTCATGGTAGGTTATGAGGTAGGTAAAGGTAAGAATAGTTAGAAGAGTTAGTAGTAGGAGAGGAAGGTGAGTGTAGGACATGTTGAGATGAGTGGGGATTGTATACAGTAGGTATGTGTTCAGAGAGGGAAAGGGTGGGTGTGGGAGTGGACTGCTATGGAGTGGGTGGAGAGAAGAATATGTTCTGATTGGCTAGGGAATGTGGTGGGTGTGGTTATGCGAGGATAAATGTAAAGGTCCCAGGGGCGGGTGGAATTTGGGGGCAGGGAGGGGAGCAGAGAGAGCCCGAAGGGCGAACGGAGCAGGCAGAGCCAAAGGAGTAGGAAATTGCTGAGAGGAAACAATCAGCCAGGTATAATAACAGCAGGTAACAATGGCAGATCAGAAGTCAGGAATCAGAAAAATGAATACTAGTTGTATAAATCCAATTACAGCAAAAAGTAAGTATTACTTTACAAATCTGAACACTTTTAAAAGAAATTCCTGAGGTCTAATGGCTTACCGGCTAGCAGAATGTAATTGCTGAAGAGCACTTGTGTCCTGGTGGGAGACTAGAAAGTTAAAGATGGCTCCATGCTCAGCAGGATTCTAATATAGACTTTGTATTGGGGGATGGTGATAGCACAAGGGGTGTAAACCAGGTGGAATGCAAAGAAACCAGAGAGGCAATCAGTGAAAATCAGTGAAGGCCTCAGAGAGGGTAAGTAATAATTCAAACTACCTGTAAAGTGAAGGAGAGAAGAGACAGCAAAGTTTATTAAGGTTGGGAGTGTGTCGTTACATTGACTTGCTGATTAGTAACTAGTTTGTGCACAGATTAGAGTAGGGAGATACATTAGCAATGATAGAGATGCAAATAAGCAGGTGATCCTCCAAGTGATACAAACTAAGGCAGAAAGAACTGAGAGGGCTGCTTGATGGTTAATTTAATTTAGTCACAGGGATGTGAATTAAAATCTATACTGTCTATTGGACAGTTAGGATTACTGTACTATCGGGGGGGGGGGGCACAAGGCTACAACAGTCAGTTTTATTAGCAAGCTGAGAACTACTAAGAAATACTGCTAATGTAATAGCTTCACTCTCATAAAACATACAAGTAGAATGCCTGGGTGGACTGACCCTGCTCTTGAAGCTCAAAATGTATATCCTTGTTTAGTTTGCAATACTGATTCTTTCTTACACTGTATAGATGGAGTGGTAGCCGCAGACTGCAGATTTACTTGAGTGTGCTCCTGCTCTTGAAGCTCAAAATGTATATCCTTGTTTAGTTTGCAATACTGATTCCTTCTTACACTCTATAGATGGAGTGGTAGCTGCAGACTGCAGATTTGCTTGAGTGTGCTCCTGCTCTTGAAGCTCAAAATGTATATCCTTGTTTAGTTTGCAATACTGATTCCTTCTTACACTGTATAGATGGAGTGGTAGCCGCAGACTGCAGATTTGCTTGAGTGTGCTCCTGCTCTTGAAGCTCAAAACGTATCTAAATTCATATCTATTTATGGAATAATTCAGTTACATACAAACCCACTGCAAAGGTACCAAAGCCCCAGTTCTGCCCCCAGTATTATAGCCACATCAATACAAGTATACTGAGTACAGTTTGTGTTACAGCAGGTAATGAGATTCAGAAAGATGAAATGTAAATGAATTTCATTCCTATTTATGAAACAATTCAGTTACATACAAACCCACTGCACAGCTACAAAAGACCCAGCTCTGCCCCAGTAATATAGCCGCATCAATACATGTATACTGAGTACAGTTTGTGCTACCAGCAGGTAATGAGATTCAGAAATATGAAATGTAAATGAATTTCATACCTATTTCTGGAATAATTGAGTTTCATACAAACCCACTGCAAAGGTACCAAAGCCCCACTCTGCCCCCAGTATTATAGCCACACCAATACAAGTATACTGAGTACAGTTTGTGCTACCATCAGGTAATTCGATTCAGAAAGGTGAAATGTAAATGAATTTCATACCTATTTTGAAATAATTCAGTTACATACAAACCCACTGCCCAGGTACCAAAGCCCCAGGTTTGCCCCCAGTATTATAGCCACATCAATACAAATTTACTGAGTACAGTTTGTGCCCCCAGCAGGTAATGAGATTCAGAAAGATGAAATGTAAATGAATTTCATATATATTTATGGAATTACCTACAAACCCACTGCAAAGGTACCAAAGCCCCAGCTCTGCCCCCAGTATTATAGCCACATCAACACAAGTATAGTGACTACAGTTTGTGCTACCAGCAGGTTATGAGATTCAGAAAGATGAAATGTAAATGAATTTCATATCTTTTTATGAAATAATTCAGTTACATACAAACCCACTGCACAGGTACCAAAGCCCCAGCTCTGCCCCCAGTATTACAGCCGCATCAATACAAGTATACTGAGTACAGTTTGTGCTACCAGCAGGTAATGAGATTCAGAAAGATGAAATGTAAATGAATTTCATACCTATTTCTGGAATAATTCAGTTACATACAAACCCACTGCAAAGGTACCAAAGCCCCAGCTCTGCCCACAGTAATATATCCACATCAATACAAGTATACTGAGTACAGACTGTGCTACCAGCAGGTAATGAGATTCAGAAAGATGAAATGTTAATGAATTTCATACCTATTTGTGTAATAATTCAGTTACATACAAACCCACTGCAAAGGTACCAAAGCCCCAGCTCTGCCCCCAGTATTATAGCCACATCAATACAAGTATACTGAGTACAGTTTGTGCTACCAGCAGGTAATGAGATTCAGAAAGATGAAATGTAAATGAATTTCATACCTATTTATGAAATAATTCAGTTACATACAAACCCACTGCAAAGGTACCAAAAGCCCCAGCTCTGCCCCCAGTATTATAGCCACATCAATATAAGTATACTGAGTACAGTTTGTGCTACCAGCAGGTAATGAGATTCAGAAAGGTGAAATGTAAATGAATTTCATACATATTTTGAAATAACTCAGTTATATACAAACCCAATGCACAGCTACCAAAGCCACAGCTCTGCCCCCAGTATTATAGCCACATCAATACAAGTATACTGAGTACAGTTTGTGCTACCAGCAGGTAATGAGATTCAGAAAGATGAAATGTTAATGAATTTCATACCTATTTCTGGAATAATTCAGTTACATACAAACCCACTGCACAGGTACCAAAGCCCCAGCTCTGCCCCCAGTATTATAGCCACATCAATACAAGTATACTGAGTACAGTTTGTGCTACCAGCAAGTAATGAGATACAGAAAGATGAAATGTAAAAGAATTTCATACCTATTTCTGGAATAATTCAGTTACATACAAAGCCACTGCACAGCTGCCAAAGCCCCAGCTCTGCCCCCATTATTATAGCCACATCAATACAAGTATACTGTGTAGAGTTTGTGGTACCAGCAGGTAATGAGATTCAGAAAGATGAAATGTAAATGAATTTCATACCTATTTATGAAATAATTCAGTTACATACAAACCCACTGCACAGCTACCAAAGCCCCAGCTCTGCCCCCAGTATTATAGCCACATAAATACAAGTATACTGAGTGCAGATTGTGCTACCAGCAGGTAATGAGGTTCAGAAAGATGAAATGTTAATGAATTTCATACCTATTTATGGAATAATTCAGTTACATACAAACAAACTACACAGGTACCAAAGCCCCAGCTCTGCCCCCAGTATTATAGCCTCATCAATACAAGTATAATGAGTACAGTTTGTGCTACCAGCAAGCAATGAGATGCAGAAAGATGAAATGTAAAAGAATTTCATACCTATTTCTGGAATATATCAGTTACATACAAAGCCACTGCACAGCTACCAAAGCCCCAGCTCTGCCCACAGTGTTATAGCCACATCAATACAAGTATATTGAGTAGAGTTTGTGCTACCAGCAGGTAATGAGATTCAGAAAGATGAAATGTAAATGAATTTCATACCTGTTTAAGAAATAATTCAGTTACATACAAACCCACTGCAAAGGTACCAAAGCCCCAGCTCTGCCTCCAGTATTATAGCCACATCAATACAAGTATACTGAGTACAGTTTGTGTTACAGCAGGTAATGAGATTCAGAAAGATGAAATGTAAATGAATTTCATTCCTATTTATGAAACAATTCAGTTACATACAAACCCACTGCACAGCTACGAAAGCCCCAGGTTTGCCCCCAGTATTATAGCCACATCAATACAAATTTACTGAGTAGAGTTTGTGCTACCAGCAGTTAATGAGATTCAGAAAGATGAAATGTAAATTAATTTCATACCTATTTATGAAATAATTCAGTTACATACAAACCCACTGCAAAGGTACCAAAGCTCAAGCTCTGCCCCCAGTATTATAGCCACATAAATACAAGTATACTGAGTGCAGATTGTGCTACCAGCAGGTAATGAGGTTCAGAAAGATGAAATGTTAATGAATTTCATACATATTTATGGAATAATTCAGTTACATACAACCCCACGGCACAGGTACCAAAGCCCCAGCTCTGCCCCCAGTATTTTAGCCACATCAATACAAGTATACTGAGTACAGTTTGCGCTACCAGCATGTAATGAGATACAGAAAGATGAAATGTAAATGAATTTCATACCTATTTATGAAATAATTCAGTTACATACAAACCCACTGCACAGGTACCAAAGCCCCAGCTCTGCCCCCAGTATTATAGCCACATCAATACAAGTATACTGAGTACTGTTTGTGCTACCAGCAGGTAATGAGATTCAGAAACATGAAATGTAAATGAATTTCATAGCTATTTCTGGAATAATTCAGTTACATACAAACCCACTGCAAAGGTACCAAAGCCCCAGCTCTGCCCCAGTATTATAGCCACATCAATACAAGTATACTGAGTACAGTTTGTGCTACCAGCAGGTAATGAGATTCAGAAAGATGAAATGTAAATGAATTTCATACCTATTTATGGAATAATTCAGTTACATACAAACCCACTGCACAGGTACCAAAGCCCAGCTCTGCCCCAGTATTATAGCCACATCAATACAAGTATACTGAGTACAGTTTGTGCTACCAGCAGGTAATGAGATTCAGAAAGATGAAATGTAAATGAATTTCATACCTATTTCTGGAATAATTCAGTTACATACAAACCCACTGCAAAGGTACCAAAGCCCCAGCTCTGCCCCAGTATTATAGCCACATCAATACAAGTATACTGAGTACAGTTTGTGCTACCAGCAGGTAATGAGATTCAGAAAGATGAAATGTAAATGAATTTCATACCTATTTATGAAATAATTCAGTTACATACAAACCCACTGCACAGCTACCAAAGCCCCAGCTCTGCCCCCAGTATTATAGCCACATCAATACAAGTATACTGAGTACAGTTTGTGCTACCAGCAGGTAATGAGATTCAGAAAGATGAAATGTAAATGAATTTCATACCTATTTTTTATTTTATTTATTTTACATTTGTTGACCGGGCTAGTCCAACTGGATACATGTCCATTTTCAGTGGAGGCCCGAGGAGAAAAGCTCCACTATCTAATGCATAATAACAAAAATACATTCAAAGTACATAGGTAATTTAAGACACAACTAAAACAGGCATTTAAAATTACATAGGGAATTAAGACACAAGTAAAACAGGCATATAGGCTTTCCTTTCAGTAAGTTCAAAAAGGTGAATACAGAGACTATAAAATTTCTACAGTACAGGTCATACTACATAGGTAATTTGAGATTCAACTAAAACAGGCATTCATAATTACATAGGGAATTTAAGACGCAACTAAAACAGGCATTTAGGCTATCTTTTCAGTAAGTTCAAAAGGTGAAAACAGAGACCATCAAATTTCTTCAGTACAGGTATATAAAATGTGAGACAGAAATAATTAAGTAGTTTAAAAGCAAAAGATAGAGTTACTAGAAAATTTTAGTTTGAAGTTGAGAGAGTCAATTTCTTAGGTAGAGATGAAAAATAAAATGGAGAAATAGAGTTGGGAGACAGTGCAAAGGATGCAGGAGAAGGTAGGAGGATGGTTATCATCTAGGGTAAATGCAAGAGCAAAGCCAGTGATTGGTTAGAAAATGTTTCAGTTGAGTTTTAAATAGTGTGATAGAAGTTTGGGCTAAGAGGTCTGTAGGAAGTTGATTCCAAATTTTACCAACTGAGTTGGAAAATATCGAGTCACCTGCTGTATTCTTTGATAGAGGTTTGAATCAG